>NC_092335.1:563705000-564005000 GCF_046630445.1 Rutidosis leptorrhynchoides
TACCGAAATTTAAGCAGGCGCATGGGTTGACTCGGCATCTGAGAACAAATGCGGGTATTTCTGCTTCATCTGGTCTTCACGCTCCCAAGTGAACTCGGGACCGCGTCTAGCGTTCCATCTGACCCGAACAATAGGAATTCTGCTCTGTTTAAGAGTCTTAACCTCTCGGTCCATGATTTCAACAGGCTCCTCAATAAAATGCAATTGCTTATCAACTTGAAGTTCCTCCAAAGGAATAGTCTGATCAAATTCAGCCAAGCACTTCTTTAAATTCGAAATATGGAAAACATCGTGAACAGCACTGAGTTCTTGTGGCAATTTCAAACGATAAGCCACCGGTCCAACTCTTTCAATGATCTCAAAAGGTCCCACGAAAGAGGACTTAACTTCCCTCTTTTACCAAAACGGATTACGCCCTTCCAAGGCGAAACCTTTAACATAACACGATCACCAACTTGAAATTCAACATCTTTCCTTCCCTTATCGGCATAACTCTTTTGCCGACTTCTAGCAGTTCTCAACCTTTCTTTAATTTGTACAATCTTCTCAGTAGTCTCGTGAATAATCTCTGGACCTGTAAGTTGAGCATCCCCAACCTCATTCCAACAAATAGGAGACCTACATTTCCTACCGTACAAAGCTTCAAACGGTGTGGCTTTAATACTTGCGTGGTAACTGTTGTTATAAGAAAACTCAGCTAGCGACAAATATTTATCCCACCCATTTCCAAAATCAATGACGCACGCTCGCAACATATCTTCTAATGTCTGAATGGTCCTTTCACTTTGACCATCCGTTTGAGGATGATAAGCGGTGCTCATATCCAACCTAGTACCCAAGGCTTCCTGTAAAGATCGCCAAAACCTCGACACAAATCGACTGTCTCGGTCGGAAATAATGGAAACAGGAACACCATGCCTAGAAACAATCTCTTTCAAATACAAACGGGTGAGTTTCTCCATCAAATCCGTTTCCCTAATCGGCAAAAAGTGAGCCGACTTAGTGAGTCGATCTACAATCACCCAAATCGCATCATAGCCACCCGAAACTCTTGGTAACTTAGTAATAAAATCCATAGTAATACATTCCCACTTCCACTCGGGAATTTCTAGTTGCACCAAAAGTCAAGACAGTTTTTGATGTTCAGCTTTGACCTTAGCACAGGTCAAACACTTAGCCACATACGTAGCCACATCAACTTTCAAATTATGCCACCAATACAGCTCCTTAAGATCCTGATACATCTTTCCTGAACCAGGATGAATAGAGTATCTAGACTTATGAGCCTCATCCAAAACAAGTTGTCGAAGACCTCCAAATTTCGGAACCCAAAGACGTCGCGTAAAATACCTAGTACCATCAGCTCGAATTTCAAACTTCTTAGCTACCTTTTCTACATTCTCCTTCACGAAATTCTCCTCCTTTAAGGCTTCTAGTTGTGCCTCAAGAATCTGCCTTGCGAGGTTTGATCTAACTGTCATATTCAAGGCCCTAACCCTGCGAGGTTCAGTCCTTTCTTTACGACTCAATGCATCAGCCACAACATTGGCCTTACCCGGGTGATACAAAAGGTCACAATTATAATCATTCAACGTCTCAATCCATCTTCGTTGTCTCATGTTCAACTGTTTCTGATCGAGGATATGTTGAAGACTCTTGTGATCAGTGTACACAGTACTCTTAACACCATAAAGATAGTGTCTCCAAATTCTAAGCGCAAAAATAACAGCCCCTAATTCTAAATCATGAGTTGTATAGTTCTATTCGTGAATCTTCAACTGTCGTGATGCATACGCAATAACCTTCTTTCGTTGCATCAAAACGCAACCATAGCCTTGTCACGATGCATCACAATAAACAATAAAATCGTCATTACCCTCTGGTAGTGACAAAATCGGAGCGGTAGTCAACTTCTTCTTCAAAATCTGAAAAGCATTCTCTTGTTCATCCTTCCACTCATACTTCTTCCCCTTATGCGTTAAAGCAGTCAGAGGTTTCGCAATACGAGAGAAATCCTGAATGAACCTTCGATAGTGACCTGCCAACCCTAAGAACTGACGAATCTGAGTAGGAGTTTTCGGGGTTTCCCACTTTTCAATCGCCTCAATTTTAGCAGGATCAACTTGTATTCCCTGTTTGTTAACAATATGACCAAGGAACTGAACTTCTCTTAACCAAAAAGCACACTTAGAGAACTTAGCATACAACTCTTCTTTCTTTAACAAATCAAGCACTAACCTCAAGTGTTCTTCGTGCTCTTCATCACTCTTAGAATAGATAAGGATGTCGTCGATGAAAACAATAACGAACTTGTCCAGATAGGGTCTACACACACGGTTCATGAGGTCCATGAACACAGCAGGTGCATTTGTCAATCCGAATGGCATAACAAGAAATTCAAAGTGACCGTAACGAATGCGAAAAGCAGTTTTTGAAACATCAGATTCTTTAACACGCAACTGATGATAGCCAGAACGAAGATCAATTTTTGAATAAACAGAAGAACCCTGCAGCTGATCGAACAGATCATCAATTCTCGGAAGAGGATAACGATTTTTAACAGTGAGCTTATTCAGTTCACGATAATCAATGCATAAATGAAAAGAACCATCTTTCTTCTTAACAAATAGAACGGGAGCTCCCCAAGGGGACGAACTAGGATGAATAAAACCTTTGTCTAACAACTCACGGAGTTGACTCGACAATTCTTGAAGTTCAGAAGGCGCAAGACGATAAGGAGCAAGTGCTACAGGAGCAGCGCCGGGAACAAGATCAATCTGAAATTCTACCGTGCGTTACGGCGGAAGGCCAGGTAAGTCATCGGGAAACACCTCGGGAAAATACCTAACAATGTGAACGTCATCAACGTTCTTTACTTCCTTACTAGGATCAACAACATGAGCAAGAATAGCATGACAGCCTTTGCGGAGATGTTTACGAACTTTCATACAGCTAATAAGATTTAACTGTGTGCATTTCTTATCTCCAAAGACCATCAGTGGCTCTCCAATCACATCAGTAATACGAATAGCCTTATCATAACACACGATCTCAGCACGGTTCGCAGACAACTAATCCATACCAATAACAATATCAAAACTACCAAGTTCAATCGGTATCAAATCAATCTCAAAATCCCTACCACCCAGATTAATGTTACACTTACGATGTACAGTCTTAGCAGTAAGTTCCTTACCATTAGCTACTTCAACAACATAAGTATTGTCTAAGGGAGTTAACGGCGTTTTGATTCTCGGACTTAATTTACTCGACACGAAACTTAAATCAGCCCCTGAATCAAATAGTACATAAACTGGTAAATCGTTGACTGAGAACGTACCAGTAACAAGCTTAGGATCTTCCTCCCAATCCTTAGCATTAATGTTGAACGCTCGGCCGCGTGCAGTTTCAACAGTCTTCTTATTGGGACAAGCATCTCGAAAATGCCCAGGCTTCCCACACTCATAACAAACCCTTTGATTACTTCCATTATTCGATTTTCCATTACCATTACCGTTACCACCTCTATTACCAACATTATTATTACCACCAGCCGCGGGAGTAGCAGAACCCGGTAAAAGCACTGTACAATCTTTAGCAATGTGCCCTTGTTTGGAGCACCTCTTACAAGTAACTGTGCAGTAACCATCATGAGCTTTATAGCAACGAGGACACACACGCTGATTTCTGCTATTAGCACCTGAGGTATCCTATTTCTTCTACTGACCCTGGTTTTGATTGCGGTTGTTATCCCACTTTCGTTTCCCATTATCAGCCTTCTTGACAACCTCCTCACTACTTTCAAAAACTGTAGTCTTGCTTCTTCTCAACACCTTGTCATTAAGTTTGTGGGCCATAGAGATAACCGCCTCAATAGTCTGGGGTTCACTAGACTCAACCCTGTGTTCAATCTTCTCGGACAAACCATCAATGTAAGCCTCAATTTTGCGGTCCTCATCCGCATAAACCCTAGGACACAGCAAAGTAAACTCGAAAAACCTTCGTTCATAGGCATCTAACTCGGTGCCATGCATTTTCAAATTCTTGAGCTCAACCTCTTGCTTCTTAAGCTTACCCCGAGGTCTATAGCGGGTGATCAATCTTTCCTTAAAATCATTCCAGGCCAACCCATAAGCTACATCGTTCCCCAAACTACTAACCAGATTGTTCCACTATGTCAAGGCACTATCCTTGAGAGTGCAACTAGCGAAACTAACTTTGTCCTCTTCACGGACCCGACTGACCCTGAAAATAGATTCGATTTTCTCGAACCAACGAGTAAGCCCTATTGGTCCTTCCGTACCACTGAATTCTTGGGGTCGACCAGCCATAAAAGTTTTGTGGGAGCATCCCACATTGTTGTTTGTATTGGCGTTAACATTAGCATTTGCTGCCATAGCAGCAGCAATTCCTTCATTGATCAGGCATTGCATACGCGCTTCAGTGGACTCTCTTGGAGGCATGATCTTCAAAATAGAATAACACATCCGTTAGTACCAAGAATAATACTAGTGTCATAAAGGAATAGATCAAAACACGAAAAGACTAACCATTAAGATATTAGTCAACTAACACTATGAGTAATAACATGACAGTTATGATTGTTATAGAAATAACCATCACATGCATACATATTTTATGATAACATCATACAACATACATAGCACCTAACATACATGAACATATATTACGCATAATATAACATGCCAAGAGCCACAACATCAGAAATAAAACATGATAATGATAATAGACGTCATAAAAATAACCATCCATACATAATGAAAAAAATATCCCATAACAAAATCTTAATAAAATCCTCGGCAAAACGCCGTACATAACCCAAAATGTATGTATAAAAAGGACATTAAGTCTGATGAAATAGATAATCAATATGAATAATCATATCACATTCGCTTAGAGCGGGTGTGATAAGCTGGTCCAGCATGAGTCTCGGTAGGATCCTCATACTTACGCAACTTCCCTTTCACAACATCCAACTCTTCCTTCAACCCACGGACAGTGCTCTCGAGAGCCTCGAACTTAGACTTAACTTCTTGATCACGCTTATGGTTCTCATCCTCAACCCTATGCTTGAAAGTGATAAAGTTACCCATGTCGGCACGGATCTCGTCCATAACTTCATTATGTGGAAAAGTGCGCAAACAATCACTAAGGGCGTTAATACGTGTCACCTCATTATAAGCCCGGTTCATATGAGTAATGGTAGAAAAATAGTAATGAACAGGATCATCGATCTCTGGTTGATTAGCACAACGTCTAGGAGGAGACGGTGGAGCAGGAGCAGCAACGGAATTATCGCTCGAAGTCGACATCTGCAAATAGCAAAACCGCAAACCACATACCAAAAAGATATAAAAGCTAATAATATAACTTATACGAAATGAAATGCATATTAATGCTATAGCAAAAAGGTCGGGCTGTAGACTAGACTCTAATGCACCCTAAAAACCACGGGTTGACCACATTAAGACCGCCTAGTTCCCTACAACCAACGCTCTGATACCACATGTGACGACCCCGTCAAAACACTTAACGGATCCGTCAGTTGGTCCCACAGCTTGATCGGACTTAAATGAATTAAATAAACAAAGTTGCATTCTTTTATCTGAAAAGTTTCCCAAAAAGGAAACAAACCAAATTATGTAGATTTAAACAACCAACCATAGTAATAAACCAAAAGTTGACACAAAACCTTGCCAACAAACCCACAAGTTTAAATTATCCAAAAATAGAATGCAAGCTTAAGTTTCATAAAATGTTTCATAAAATCTGCCCAAATGCATGCAGACTCTTCTAAACACAGCGGAAGCATCACAAAACTCAAGTACCTGTGAAAACATGCAAGTAAACTATCAACACAAAGGTTGAGTGAATTATAGGTTTAAATAAATAAGTAAACTTTAGACCACAAGATTTAAAAATGTTAGAAAACATTAAACATTATTCCATTATCAATGAGCCACCTGGTAACCACTTAACCCTTTATTTACCCTTGCCAAACACAATAAAAATATACACTTGGACAGTGTATCTACAACAAATTAAGAAGTACTAAACATTCTGATAATAAATTGCTAGCGCGACTAGCTCGAAATGGGGTTGTCAAACCCGATAGATCTATCCGTAGGATTCGCGTTCACCAGTAGAAACCAGTTATTACAATTACCGGACTAGGGAATATTTTTGTTCAACTCACAATGAATAATTTAAACCAACTTCCACTTGTGTCCAAAATATAAAATAAATTGCATGTATTCTCATCCCAAAAGATTTAAAATAGAAAATGGGACTATAACTCACCTTAAAAGCAACTGAAGAAACCACACAAACAAGCGAACAGCAAATAGAATAAAGTGATCAGGAATAATCACAACGCCGACCTATAAATAAAGCAGGTCGATATAAATAACTAACTTAGGTCAAGTCTTAGTATGATAGCTATTGTACATGTTGCAAGTAGACATAGAACAATACTCGGCAAGCATCGGTTTGACTGGAACAGCGTACGGACACATACTTTCTATTTTTAGAAAGTTTCTATTTTTAGCAGGTTTCCATTTTTGGAAAGTTTCTATTTTTGGAAAGTTTCCAAATTTAGAAAGTTCTATTTTTAGAAATTTTTTAAGTTAGGAAAGTTTCCTTATTTAGAAAGTCAACAAAAGTCAACTGAAAGTCAAAGTCAACCGAAAGTCAACTCAAAAGTCAAACTTGGTCAAACATAGTCAACGTTAATTTGAAAAGTGTAAGTTATAATAATAACATAAGTTATAATGTTTATTAAAGTTAAAAGTGTATAATTATGTCATAACATAAGTTTAATTAAATAAAATGAATTATTAAAGTTAATATAAGTTGAAATGATATAATTAATATAACATAAGTAGTTAATTAATTAATTAAATATTAGTCATAATATAAATATTATTAATTAATAATAAATTTTAAATCATATCATAAGTATTATTAATTAATAATGAATTATTAATCATATCATAAGTTTCTAAATATAATTATTAAATCATAAGTATTTAATAATTAAATCATAATTAAATAATAATTAAGTCTTATAATAATTAAATAATTATTTAATCTTCATTATAAGTCTTATAATAATATTCTTATAAAATAAATTTAATACTTGTCATAAGTATTTTCCATTAATAATAAAAGTGTCATTAATCATAAGTTAAATTAAAAGGTTAATTAAATCATAAATAATAATTAAATGATATAATAAATATTTATATCATAAGTCTTAAATAATAATAATTACTTCTTTTACCATAAGAAATTTAGTGATAATGAATTTCATTATTTTTATCATAAGTTTTAGAATTAAACATAAGTTTTAATTCAAAAGTTCATCGGGTTGTATCTTGAGTCCCGGGTGTCGATTTTTGGCGAGCCTTATATGCATCTCTGCCTATTCAAACCACCTGGCATAATGATGCACTCAAGAACACACCAGGAACAGTCCACAAGTCATGGGAATCAGCCATGACACCACTTGGACCTTCAATTTACACAAAACCGTGTTTTAATCGAAACGGGTGAACCGTGGCTCGGATTTAGGTGACCCGAACATGAAAGTTCATCTCAACATCAGTCTTAACACACTAACACACCCTAAAGACACCAAGGAAGGTCACAAAGTCGGCCCAAACCTGTTTCATGTCAATCCACATTTCAATTTTAACAAAATAGTAATTTGATCATAACTAGGGCTCCGGGAATCGAAACGACATGAATCCGGAGTCTAAAATTAATGTCTTGATGAGAGGAACTCATTTACATACTTTATTTTAACATTTATCTCAATCACAAACCCAGAATACACGAAATAGCTGCTCTCCAGAATTTAACAAACCGAAAACATGTGATTATGAGTACATCTATGAATACAAACACCATTACAATAATCCACAAACATCATACTACTAAATAATCATCAAAATACAGTAAATAAATGAAAAATTGAAAATTCTAGGGTTAGGGTTTATACCCTAATCGAGAAACGATCTATGTAATCGCGTAGAGAAGAACGAGAGGAACACGTTGGTGTTAAATAGTCCTTGATCCAAGCTATATGTTGAAGCAAGATGATGATGATGATGGGTGTGGTGGGTTACGGCCAAGAGAAGAGGGGAGGGAGGAGAGCACTTTGCTAAAATTAGGTTTTAGGAAAAATATTATGAAGTGAAAAGTAATTAACAAAAAAAGAAAGCAAGGGGTATACCCCATGGATTCGGCTGAAAAAGGGAGTGGGGTGGGCCCTACTTGGTCCATCTCACTTAAATGTATAATCCTTGTGGCCCGAAAGCCCGAACGAGTCCCGAAATGCGAAAACACGCTTACGCGATTAAAAATCCGGGAAGATAACAAACGCGCGACGAAAAATAAATATAAATACACTATATAATAATATGATCTTAAAATATCATATTTAAAATATTTAGGATTTAAATGTCCCAAAAACTCGACCGTTGGTTTGAAAACCAAAAAGATTCGCCGGATGGAAATTCGCGAGACGTAGAAACGTATAAATTAAAATATGAATACAAATATTCACATAACACATAATAATTAATATATATATATATATATATATATATATATATATATATATATATATATATATATATATATATATATATATATATATATATATTATAAAAATAATAATATAGGTCATAGAAATGACGTGGCACACTAACAGTTAACGGCCGTTAAATAATTAACGGAAAAGATAACGGAAAAAGTAGGGTCGTGACAGTCTAGAATTCATAGATATGAAATTCGGAATGAACATAGCTAATGCTCTAAGAGAGAAATTGTAATAGCACAATTTGACTTGTGAAATTACCAGAATCTAAAGGAAAAGATAGAACTATCTATAGAATATGTTCTTGATATCTTTAGAGATTAGATTGAATGTAAGAGTCATGTAACATGGCACATGATGACGTTATGGTCTGTGAATCATTACGTTCCATTTAGAAACTCAGCATGACTTACTGTAACATAATCACGTTGATCAAGTGTCATTATATTATACTAACTCATGCTTCAGTTCCCAACATTACTTTAAAAACATTCATACTTTACACTCAGAGGTTTCAGATATTTAGAAACTAAAACAGTTTTCTTTATGATGTGATACAGATAACGTGAAGGAATAAACGATTTCAGATAAGAATGGTTATGAAAATATCTTCAGAAATATGAAGGATATTTATAATGGAAGATACGATGATATCTTAGAATATTTAAGATAAGAGGATGATGAAGAATATTGTCCGCAAGTGTTTTAGAGTAAGGAGCAAGGTATTTGCTAAGGATTTTAGTAGACACCGAATCATTTGGATTCTTTGAAGGTAGATTTCGTCCTTGTGATTTATCCACAGCCTCCTTCAGGGTTTGCTCAATCCGTTTTTCAGTTCTAAACCTTCTCTTTTTATATGCTTTGCTAACACAATATTCTTTATCATCAACTTTTTACTGTTACGGTTGTCTACAGTTTCTGCTGCTTCATTCAACTTTTTCAAAACTTCATAGTACTGATTCGTAGGCTGAAATACTATTCTGGATTTCAGAATTATAGTTCCAGTAAATAACGTTATATGTATATGCAGAAATGATGTGAGATTCAAGAATAATTATTGATGCTTCCTGGGGTTTGGTATGACAATTATTGTTACAAGATGTAGATGGGTACATGACAAGGTTTTATAGTGATCTTTCAGAGAGATTTAAGTCAAAGAGCAATAAAGTTACTGGTAAGCTTACTACTAATGTGGTGGAATATAAAAGGTTCCCCAGTAATGATGGCGAAAAGACAAAGTATATATCAAGGTTATAATAAGGCTACTCCGGATGAAAAGTCGAAGTTGTCTTTTTGGAGCTGTGATAAAATTCGCTATTTTGAAAAGGGATTGTAAAGTTATTTTAGGTAATAATAATGCTAAAGGATCTGACACGGATACGTGTTGAACCTTTGCTTAGGTTCAAGTGTCCTCTGAATGCATATCTATATGCATATATTCTTCGTATGTATCGTGTGATTGGTTCATTCTCTCGATTGTTCCTTAGTTGAGATGTTTTCAAGAATTTTGAAGGGTTTAGACGCAGGTTTTCATCGTCAATATTCGTATAATGAATTCGTCGTGAATCTTGAATGATACGAATATCTTTATGAGTTTTGTGAATGAAAGTGATGTTCTAGTATAGTGTGAATTTAAAGTATGATTTTGAAGGATGTAGGAATTTAAGATTGATGGCATTTCTTAAATATTGACTTGGATTTTGATATGTCAAAATCAGAATATGTAATTTAATTGGTATGGAAAATGGTTGTCTTGCATTTTGTGAAATGATGATATTGCTATGAAAGGAGAGAGTATAATTAACGATTGTCGAAACATCATTGAAAATGTACATTGTAACATATTAATGTGAACTTAAGTATTTCTCGGGTATTACCTACCCGTTAAAATAAAATTTCACAATTACCCACTTCTTTAGGCTCCCCACCTTAAATGGGCTGGGCTCTACTTCGCAAATGAAATTCATAATATTTTGTACAAAAGAATTTTTTATTACAGTTTTTATGAAAATATATGTATTATATTTTCTTCAGATGTAATATGGATTTAATGAGTTAATATTATATTAATCTCATTTGGTTTACGGTTGGAACTAGAAATGAATAATCCCTAAAACTTTAGAGATTACATAATCGCCGCGGAATATTTCTTGAACGTAAATGAAATAATGAATTAATACTTCATCACTCATTATTGTTGGTATCCCTCAGTGCCTGCGGTGCGTATGATGTTGATGCTCGTAATGCGGCTTGCGATGTTGAGGCTTGTGATGTTGTTGGTAATGCTGCTGCTGGTGCTGGTAGTGGTTTGATGTGAGTATAGATGATGAGAATTTGTTTTGTTTTGTATTGTGAAAGAAGATGTTTAAAGTTTCTTGAATAAAAAGAGAGGTCAAGAGCTTTATAAAGGGAATGAAATGATGTAGGATGCACTTGCTAATGAAGTTTTGCTTTTCATGACAGTAATTTTTTTTTTACTAAATAATTCACAATGCAAGATACGGAGTAAAGTTCGGATAGCCTCAATAATATTAATAATATTATACTCGTTGCGGCATATCCTGGAAAGGAGAGAGAAAATGGTGTTACGAACGGGTTCGCCGGTAAGTGCCTCATGTTCTTCACCAAGAGGGCAATGTGGTGGATGGAAGGGATCACCTTCTTCTTATCTCCAATGATTAAGTAGACTACGAACCCATCCCCAATTCATCCAAAATAGATGATGGCTAATTGGTTGATCCATTCCAGTCACACTGCTTTCGGAGCTCGAGTGAAATTCCATATCAAAATTCGAGGGACTTGAACTAGTGGAGAGTTCCATTTCGTACGATTGAATAAAGAATTTTTCGATATGAAATGATTTTCGGCTATCAGATGGTATTCTAATTACATAGAATATCTATATATATAGAGCAAAAGATTTCATAGATTACGGAGGAATTTACGGAATATGTTAGGCAAAGTTTACAGTAACAGATACGCTAAGATATGAATTAGCATATACGCTAAAATATGAACTTTGTCTATACACTATTTATGCAATCAATGCAGTAAGATGTGTCTAGACTAAGAATGATAAGCATGTAATTTTCTAAGGGTGATAAGCAGATGATTTCCGACTAGAAATGATAAGCAAAACTTTTGACATGCAGTTAAGGTCGAAGTCCAGACTCACTAATGAAATGTCCCGTTCATATTGATTATAAACGTTCCATATTAATTGATTTCGTCGCGAGGTTTTGACCTCTATATGAGACGTTTTTCAAAGACTGCATTCGATTTTAAAACAAACCATAACCTTTAAAATATTACGATGATTATCAAATAATGATAATCTAAAATATAGCGTTTTTCACACGACCATTACATAATGGTTTACAATAATATTACACATCAACATAGGTCTTCGAATGCAGTTTTTAAACAATATTATTCAAGCATGGACTCCAAATCTTGTCCTTAATTTAGTATGTAACAGCGAAAGCTCTTAATAATCACATGAGAATAAACATGCTTAAAACGTCAACAAAATTGTTGGTGAGTTATAGGTTTAATCTACATATTATTAAATCATAATAATAGACCACAAGATTTCATTTTTATAACACATCTCTTATCAGGCATTTTGCAAACTGCATAGAGATAAAAATCATTCATATGTTGAACACCTGGTAACCGACGTTAACTTAATGCATAGAATATCCCCAAAACAGAACCTATCGTCTGTATAATAATCTCGAAGTACTAAACCATCCATAACCTGAATGGGGGTTGTTAAGCCCAATAGATCTATCTTTAGGATTCACGTCAATTAGGGGCCATTTCCCTAATTCTTAGGCTACCAGACTTGAAGGGCTATATTCGGTTTAATTATCCAACCATAGAATGCATTTTTGTGTACTTGTGTCTATTTTGTAAAACATTTATAAAGCTGCATGTATTCTCATCCCAAAATATTAGATTTTAAAAGTGGGACTATAACTTACTTTCACAGATTTTTACTTCGTCGGGAAGTAAGACTTGGCCACTGGTCGATTCACGAACCTATAACAAATATGTACATATATATCAAAGTATGTTCAAAATATATTTACAACATTTTTTAATACGTTTTAATGTTTTAAATATTTTCAGTCAGCTGTCCTCGTTAGTAACCTACAACTAATTGTCCATAGTTAGATGTACATAAATAAATTGATATATATTATCTTGACCCAATCCATGACCCAGTGTATACACGTCTCAGGCTAGATCATAACTCAAAGTATATATATTTTTGGAATCAACCTCAACCCTGTATAGCTAACTCCAACATTACTGCATATAGAGTGTCTATGGTTGTTCCAAATAATATATATATATGGGTCAATATGATATGTCAAAACATTTGCATACGTGTCTATGGTATCCCAAGATTATATAATATATTAGAATACATGTATAATACAATATAAGTTAGCTAGGATATGATTTGTATAGATTTGTTACCAATTTTCACGTAGCTACAATAAGTAAAAATATCCAATCTTGTTTTACCCATAACTTCTTCGTTTTAAATCCGTTTTGAGTGAATCCAATTGCTATGGTTTCATATTGAACTTAAGTTTATGAATCTATATAGAAAAAGTATAAGTTTATAGTCGGAAATACAGGTTACAAGTCATTTTTGTAAAGGTAGTCATTTCAGTCGAAAGAACGACGTCTAGATGACCATTTTGGAAAACATACTTCCATTTTGAGTTTAATCATGATTTTTGGATATAGTTTCATGTTCATAAGAAAAATTATTTTCCCAGAAGAACAACTTTTAAATCAAAGTTTATCATAGTTTTTAATTAACTAACCCAAAACAGCCCGTGGTGTTACTACGACGGCGTATATCCAGTTTTATGGTGTTTTTCGTGTTTTCAGGTTTTAAATCATTAAGTTAGCATATCATATAGATATAGAACATGTGTTTAGTTGATTTTAAAAGTCAAGTTAGAAGGATTAACTTTTGTTTGCGAACAAGTTTAGAATTAACTAAACTATGTTCTAGTGATTACAAGTTTAAACCTTCGAATAAAGTAGTTTTATATATATGAATCGAACGATGTTATGAACATCATTACTACCTCAGGTTTTGTGGATAAACCCACTGGAAATGAGAAAAATATATCTAGCTTCAAAGGATCCTTGGATGTCTTGAAAGTTCTTGAAGCAGAATCATGACACGAAAACAAGTTCAAGTAAGATTTTCACTCGAAATAAGATTGTTATAGTTATAGAAATTGAATTAAATTTTGAATATGAGTATTACCTTGTATTATAAAGATATATTACTGTAAATAAGAAAGATTTCTTGAGGTTAGATGATCACTTTACAAGATTGAAAGTAAGCTAGCAAACTTGGAAGTATTCTTGATTTTATGAAACTAGAACTTATAGAATTTATGAAGAACACTTAGAACTTGAAGATAGAACTTTAGAGAGATCAATTTGATGAAGAAAATTGATGAATGAAAGTGTTTGTAGGTGTTTTTAGTCGTTGGTATATGGATTAGATATAAAGGATGTGTAATTTTGTTTACATGTAAATAAGTCATGAATGATTACTAATATTTTTGTAATTTTATGACATATTTCATGCTAGTTGCCAAATGATGGTTCCTACATGTGTTAGGTGACTCACATGAGCTGCTAAGAGCTGATCATTGGAGTGTATATACCAATAGCACATACATCTAAAAGCTGTGTATTGTACGAGTACGAATACGGGTGCATACGAGTACAATTGTTGATGAAACTGAACGAGGATGTAATTGTAAGCATTTTTGTTAAGTAGAAGTATTTTGATAAGTGTCTTGAAGTCTTTCAAAAGTGTATAAATACTTATTAAAACACTACATGTATATACATTTTAACTGAGTCGTTAAGTCATCATTAGTCGTTACATGTAAATGTTGTTTTGAAGCCTTTAGGTTAACGATCCTGTTAAGTGTTGTTAACCCATTGTTTATTATATCAAATGAGATGTAAAATTATTACATTATCATGATATTATGATATATTAATATATTTTAATATGATATATATACAATTAAATGTCGTTACAACGACAATCGTTACATATATGTCTCGTTTCGAAATCATTAAGTTAGTAGTCTTGTTTTTACATATGTAGTTCATTGTTAATATACTTAATGATATGTTTACTTATCATAATACCATATTAACTATATATATATATATATATATATATATATATATATATATATATATATATATATATATATATATATATATATATATATATATATATATATATCCATATATATGACATCATATAGTTTTTACAAGTTTTAACGTTCGTGAATCACCGGTCAACTT
This sequence comes from Rutidosis leptorrhynchoides, assembly GCF_046630445.1. Classification (NCBI taxonomy): domain Eukaryota; kingdom Viridiplantae; phylum Streptophyta; class Magnoliopsida; order Asterales; family Asteraceae; genus Rutidosis; species Rutidosis leptorrhynchoides. Next base: position 563,719,993 of record NC_092335.1, read on the forward strand.
GGGTGGTCAATTGTCTATATAAAACCTATTTCAATTAATCAAGTCTTAACAAGTTTGATTTCTTAACATGTTGGAAACACTTAATCATATAAATATCAATTTCATTTAATATATATAAACATGGAAAAGTTCGGGTCACTACAGTACCTACCCGTTAAATAAATTTCGTCCCGAAATTTTAAGCAGTTGGAGGTGTTGACGTATCTTCTGGAAATAAGTGCGGGTATTTCTTCTTCATCTGATCTTCTCGTTCCCAGGTGAACTCAGGTCCTCTAAGAGCATTCCATCAAACCTTAACAATTGGTATCTTGTTTTGCTTGAGCCTTTTAACCTCACGATCCATTATCTCGACGGGTTCTTCAATGAATTGTAGTTTTTAATTGATTTTAATTTCGTCTAAAGGAATAGTGAGATCTTCTTTAGCTAAGCACTTCTTCAGATTCGAGACGTGAAAGGTATTATGTACATTGGCGAGTTGTTGAGGTAATTCAAGTCGGTAGGCTGCTGGTCCGACACGATCTAAAATCTTGAATGGTCCAATGTATCTTGGATTTAGTTTCCCCCGCTTACCAAATTGAACAACGCCTTTCCAAGGCGAAACCTTAAGCATGACCATCTCCCCAATTTCAAATTCTATATCTTTCCTTTTAAGGTCCACGTAGCTCTTTTGTCGACTCTGAGCGGTTTTTAACCGTTGTTGAATTTGGATGATTTTCTCTGTAGTTTCGTGGATTATCTCCGGACCCGTAATCTGTCCATCCCCCAATTCATTCCAACAAATTGGAGATCTGCACTTTCTATCATAAAGTGCTTCGAACGGTGCAATTTCGATACTCGAGTGGTAACTGTTGTTGTAGGAAAATTCTGCTAATGGTAGATGTCGATCCCAACCGTTTCCAAAATCAATAACACATGCTCGTAGCATGTCTTCAAGAGTCTATATCATCCTTTCGCTCTGCCCATCGGTTTGTGGATGATAGGCAGTACTCATGTCTAGACGAGTTCCCAATGCTTGTTGTAATGTCTGCCAAAACCTTGAAACAAATCTGCCATCCCTATCAGAGATAATAGAGATTGGTATTCCATGTCTGGAGACAACTTCCTTCAAATACAGTCGTGCTAACTTCTCCATCTTGTCATCTTCTCTTATTGGCAGGAAGTGTGCTGATTTGGTGAGACGATCAACAATTACCCAAATAGTATCAAAACCACTTGCAGTCCTTAGCAACTTAGTGATGAAATCCATGGTAATGTTTTCCCATTTCCATTCCGGGATTTCGGGTTGTTGAAGTAGACCTGATGGTTTCTGATGCTCAGCTTTGACCTTAGAACACGTCAAACATTCCCCTACGTATTTAGCAACATCGGCTTTCATACCTGGCCACCAAAAATGTTTCTTGAGATCTTTATACATCTTCCCCATTCCAGGATGTATTGAGTATCTGGTTTTATGAGCTTCTCTAAGTACCATTTCTCTCATATCTCCAAATTTTGGTACCCAAATTCTTTCAGCCCTATACCGGGTTCCGTCTTCCCGAATATTAAGATGGTTCTTCGATCCTTTGGGTATTTCATCCTTTAAATTTCCCTCTTTTAAAACTCCTTGTTGCGCCTCCTTTATTTGAGTAGTAAGGTTATTGTGAATCATTATATTCATAGCTTTTACTCGAATGGGTTCTCTGTCCTTTCTACTCAAAGCGTCGGCTACCACATTCGCCTTCCCCGGGTGGTAACGAATCTCAAAGTCGTAATCATTCAACAATTCAATCCACCTGCGCTGCCTCATGTTCAGTTGTTTCTGATTAAATATATGTTGAAGACTTTTGTGGTCGGTATATATAATACTTTTGACCCCATATAAGTAGTGCCTCTAAGTCTTTAATGCAAAAAAAATAGCGCCTAATGCCAAATCGTGTGTCGTATAATTTTGCTCATGAATCTTCAATTGTCTAGACGCATAAGCAATTACCTTCGTTCGTTGCATTAATACACAACTGAGGCCTTGCTTTGAGGCATCACAATATATCACAAAATCATCATTCCCTTCAGGCAATGACAATATAGGTGTCGTAGTTAACTTTTTCTTCAACAATTGAAACGCTTTTTCTTGTTCATCTTTCCATTCAAATTTCTTCCCTTTATGCGTTAATGCAGTCAAGGGTTTTGCTATTTTGGAAAAATCTTGAATGAATCTTCTGTAGTAACCAGCCAGTCCTAAAAATTGGCGTATATGCTTCGGAGTTTTAGGCGTTTCCCACTTTTCAACGGTCTCAATCTTTGCCGGATCCACCTGAATACCTTCTTTGTTCACTATGTGACCGAGGAATTGAACTTCTTCCAACCAAAATGCACACTTTGAAAACTTAGCGTACAGTTTTTCTTTCCTCAATAACTCTAGCACTTTTCTCAAATGTTCTTCGTGCTCTTGATCATTCTTTGAGTAGATAAGTATGTCATCAATGAAAACAATGACAAACTTGTCTAGATATGGCCTACACACACGGTTCATGAGGTCCATGAACACAACTGGTGCGTTAGTCAATCCAAACGGCATAACCATAAACTCGTAATGACCGTAACGCGTTCTGAAAGCAGTCTTCGAAATATCGTCCTCCTTCACCCGCATTTGATGATACCCAGAATGTAAATCAATCTTCGAATAAACTGACGAGCCTTGTAATTGATCAAATAAGTCGTCGATTCTCGGTAGTGGGTAACGGTTCTTGATGGTAAGTTTGTTCAACTCTCGGTAGTCGATACACAACCTGAATGTACCATCCTTCTTTTTGACAAATAAACCAGGAGCTCCCCATGGTGATGTACTTGATTGTATGAAACCACGCTCTAGAAGTTCTTGTAATTGGCTTTGAAGTTCCTTCATTTCGCTGGGTGCGAGTCTGTATGGAGCACGAGCTATTGGTGCAGCTCCCGGTACAAGATCTATTTGAAATTCAACGGATCGGTATGGAGGTAATCCCGGTAATTCTTTCGGAAATACATCGAGAAATTCTTTTGCGACGGAAACATCATTGAAGCTCTTTTCTTCAGTTTGTACTTTCTCAACGTGTGCTAGAACAGCATAGCAACCCTTTCTTATTAACTTTTGCACCTTCAAATTACTAATAAGATTTAGCTTCGCGTTGCTTTTTTCTCCGTACACCATTAAGGGTTTTCCTTCTTCTCGTACAATGCGAATTACATTTTTGTAACATACGATCTATGCTTTCACCTCTTTCAACCAGTCCATGCCGATTATCACATCAAAACTCCCTAACTCTACTGGTATCAAATCATTCTTAAATGTTTCACTAACCAGTTTAATTTCTTGATTCCAACATATATTATCTGCTGCAATTAATTTACTGTTTGCTAATTCTAGTATAAACTTATTATCCAAAGGTGTCAATGGACAACTTAATTTAGCACAGAAATCCTTACTCATATAGCTTCTATCCGCCCCCGAATCAAATAAAACATAAGCAGATGTATTGTCAATAAGAAACGTACCCGTAACAAGCTCCGGGTCTTCCTGCGCTTCAACCGCATTAATGTTGAAGACTCTTCCTCGGCCTTGCCCATTATTATCCAACTGATTTGGACACATATTTTTGTAATGGCCCTTCTTCCCACATCCGAAACAGTTAATGTCTGCATAACTTGTTCCGGCATTATTTGTTCCCTTAGCCATTGATCCGTAGATTTTGCACTTTGTCGCACCATGGCCCTTTCTATTACACTTAGTACACACTGCTGTACAGAGCCCAGTTGGATGGTATCCTTCACATCTCTGGCAGAATTTCCGCCTCTTGTTGTTATTGTTGGGATTGTTGTTGTTGCGGTTGTTATTGTTGTTGAAACGGTTGTTGTAGTTGTCGCTGGGGTGGTTGTTGTTGTTGCGTTTGTTGTTGCAAAAATTGGTGCGATTGTAGTTATGATTGTTGGGTTGATTATTGAAATTGTGACCCTTGTCACTGGTTTCTTCCCATTTCCTCTTGACTTATTTCGTATTGGCTTCTTCGGCCGCCTGTTCTTTAATCCTTTCCTCAATTTGATTTATAAGTTTATGAGCCATTCGACTTGCCTTTTGTATGGAGGCGGGCTCGTGTGAACTTATATCCTCTTGGATCCTTTCCGGTAACCCTTTTACAAATGTGTCGATTTTCTCTTCTTCATCTTCGAACGCTCCCGGACACAATAGGCACAACTCTGTGAATCATCGTTCGTATGTGGTAATATAAAACCCTTGTGTTTGTAACCCTATAAGATCTACCTTGAGCTTATTGACCTCTTTTCTAGGACGGTACTGCTCGTTCATTAAGTGTTTGAATGCTGACCACGGTAGTGCGTAAGCAGCATCTTGTCCCACTTGTTCGAGATAGGTATTCCACCATGTTAACACAGTACCTGTGAAGGTATGCGTAGCGTACTTTACCTTATCTTCCTCAGCACATTTGCTTATAGCAAACACATATTCGACCTTTTCGGTCCATCGTTTCAGTCTGACTGGTCCTTCAGTTCCATCAAATTCCAGAGGTTTACAGGCAGTGAAAGCCTTGTAGGAGCATCCTACACGGTTTCCTGTGGAGTTAACTCTACTGCTAGACCCTGAGTTATTGTTGTTTTGCATTGCAGCCTGTACTGCGGCTATATTTGCTGCAAGGAAAGCACAGAAGTCTTCCTCACTCATGTTCAAGTTCTGACAAGTAGTCGGTGCCATTTCCTTCAAAAATAGCCAAAAGAATTAAGTTAATCATATAGAATATTAAGAGTAGTCAATAGTATTTCGTAGCATAATATGAACTCATTTATAAAAGCTTTTTCTTCATATTAGCGTTTTATAAGTTTTAATTTGGGTAATACCTATCCGTTAAGTTCATACTTAGTAGCTAACATACAATTCAACTACTACAATTCTATATGAAAACTGATTATAATAATATTTCACATTCAAACTTTTATACAATATTTTGCAAACTTAAAATACCGCTATTTTACATATAGCATGAAATATAGCACATAAAAACTCTGATACTAAACAGTTGTGAAGACAATTCTAGTTAATATGCAAGTCGTTCAACAAAGGCAATAAAGACACGTAATTCATACATCCAGAAACAAGTCATGCATTCTGGTTTTACTATGACTACTTCCTATCCTTGGTCTTGTAGAACATAACCGTTGTGACCGTTGACAAGACAGCATGTTGTAATGTCGTCAAAAGGACGAGGGTTTCGTAATGTCCAACAGCCCCGTAATAATCTAAAAACCTTGTTTCTCATCTCAACTACCGAGTCCATCACTTGTGGGAATGTTTTATTTAAAAGTTGCAACCCAATGTTCTTTTTCTCAATTTGATGAGAAGCGAACATTATTAACCCGTAAGCATAACATGCTTCTTTATGTTGCATGTTAGAAGCTCTTTCTAACTCACGAAATCCTATGTTGGGATATGTTGAGTCAAAATAGGTTCTTAACCCGTAGCGTAAAATTGCATTTGGGTTCCCCACATTTAACGCTTTAAAGAAAACACGGCGTAACTTACGGTGTCCCCAATGTGATATACCCCACCTATCAAAGGAAAGCCTTTTATAAACTAAGGCATTTCTGGAAAGTCTTTCAAATGCTTGACAAGTTAATTTCATCATAACTAAATGTGCTGATGAATTCTAACTGACTCTAGACAAGATTTCCTCAATCATATCCTCTGGTAGGTCTTCTAAAATATTCAGTTGTCTACCCTTAACGTCCATTTTGTTTTTATACTGTAAAATAAACAAGGATTAGATTCGTAAAAGATAATTAACAAAAAATACAAGCAATTTTTACATAGAACATAAAAGTACAAGCACACTATATTACATATATTACACAACATGATTACAACTCTTTAATCCGACTCACTCGTTTCTTCTTCTTCGGACTTGGTTAGTTTTGCTAATTTCCTAGGGATATATGATGCTCCACTAATATGAGCTGTCATTTTCCACAATGGTTTAGAAAAACCTGGTGGTTTAGAGGTTCCCGGGTCATTGTTACATTTTAGAAAATACGGGTGTTGCCGATACATATAAAGTTCATCGGGGTTGGAATCGGGTTTCTCTATTTTTATACCTTTTCCCTTATTATTTTCTTTCGCTTTATTAAATAGGGTCGAGGTAATTTCTATAACATCATCGGAATCCTCATCGGGATCTAATTCATCGGAAAATTGATAATCTTCCCAATATTTTGCTTCATCGGCTGAAACACCATTGACCATTATTAACTTTGGTCCGTTGGTTGAGGATTTTCTTTTATTTAATCGATTTACTATAGGTATCAATATTTCTTCTTCTGGAACCTCTTCTTCTTCCAGTTCCTCCTCTTCTGATTCCTCTTCTTCCGGTTCCTCTTCTTCCGGGTCTCTTCAGGAATTTGTGAATCTTCCCAAATTATATTCGACTCTTCATTATTATTAGGTGAGTCGATGGGATTTGTACTAGTGGTAGACATCTATCACACAATATCAAACACATTAAGAGGTTAATATATCACATAATATTTACATGTTAATAATATATAATTTCCAACAAAAGTGTTAAGCAATCATTTTTAAAGAAAACACGATCGAAGTCCAGACTCACTAATGTATCCTAACAAACTCGATAAGACACACTAATACAAATTTCTGGTTCTCTAAGACCAACGCTCGGATACCAACTGAAATGTCCCGTTCATATTGATTATAAACATTCCATATTAATTGATTTCGACGCGAGGTTTTGACCTCTATATGAGACGTTTTTCAAAGACTGCATTCGATTTTAAAACAAACCATAACCTTTAAAATATTACGACGATTATCAAATAATGATAATCTAAAATATAGCGTTTTTCACACAACCATTACATAATGGTTTACAATAATATTACACATCAACATAAGTCTTCGAATGCAGTTTTTAAACAATATTATTCAAGCATGGACTCCAAATCTTGTCCTTAATTTAGTATGCAACAGCAGAAGCTCTTAATAATCACCTGAGAATAAACATGCTTAAAACGTCAACAAAATTTTTGGTGAGTTATAGGTTTAACCTACATATTATTAAATCATAATAATAGACCACAAGATTTCATTTTTATAACACATCTCTTATCAGGCATTTCGCAAACTGCATAGAGATAAAAATCATTCATATGTTGAACACCTGGTAATCGACGTTAACTTAATGCATAGAATATCCCCAAAACAGAACCTCTCATCTGTATAATAATCTCGAAGTACTAAACCATCCATAACCTGAATGGGGGTTGTTAAGCCCAATAGATCTATCTTTAGGATTCGCGTCAATTAGGGGCTATTTCCCTAATTCTTAGGCTACCAGACTTAAAGGGCGATATTCGATTTAATAATCCAACCATAGAATGCAGTTTTGCGTACTTGTGTCTATTTTGTAAAATATTTATAAAGCTGCGTGTATTCTCATCCCAAAATATTAGATTTTAAAAGTGGGACTATAACTTACTTTCACAGATTTTTACTTCGTCGGAAAGTAAGACTTGGCCACTGGTCGATTCACGAACCTATAACAAATATGTACATATATATCAAAGTATGTTCAAAATATATTTACAACATTTTTTAATAATTTTAATGTTTTAAATATTTTCAGTCAGTTGTCCTCGTTAGTAACCTACAACTAATTGTCCATAGTTAGATGTACAGAAATAAATTGATATATATTATCTTGACCCAATTCATGACCCAGTGTATACACGTCTCAGGCTAGATCACAACTCAAAGTATATATATTTTTAGAATCAACCTCAACCCTGTATAGCTAACTCCAACATTACTGCATATAGAGTGTCTATGGTTGTTCCAAATAATATATATAAATGGGTCGATATGATATGTCAAAACATTTGCATACGTGTCTATGGTATCCCAAGATTACATAATATATTAGAATACATGTATAATACAATATAAGTTAGCTAGGATATGATTTGTATAGATTTGTTACCAATTTTCACGTAGCTACAACAAGTAAAAATATCCAATCTTGTTTTACCCATAACTTCTTCGTTTTAAATCCGTTTTGAGTGAATCCAATTGCTATGGTTTCATATTGAACTTAATTTTATGAATCTATACAGAAAAAGTATAAATTTATAGTCAGAAATACAGGTTACAAGTCATTTTTGTAAAGGTAGTCATTTCAGTCGAAAGAACGACGTCTAGATGACCATTTTGGAAAACATACTTCCATTTTGAGTTTAATCATGATTTTTGGATATAGTTTCATGTTCATAAGAAAAATCATTTTCCCAGAAGAAAAACTTTTAAATCAAAGTTTATCATAGTTTTTAATTAACTAACCCAAAACAGCCCGTGGTGTTACTACGACGGCGTATATCCAGTTTTACGGTATTTTTCGTGTTTTCAGGTTTTAAATCATTAAGTTAGAATATCATATAGATATAGAACATGTGTTTAGTTGATTTTAAAAGTCAAGTTAGAAGGATTAACTTTTGTTTGCGAACAAGTTTAGAATTAACTAAACTATGTTCTAGTGATTACAAGTTTAAACCTTCGAATAAGGTAGTTATATATATATATATATATATATATATATATATATATATATATATATATATATATATATATATATATATATATATATATAGATATATATATATATATATATATATGAATTGAATGATGTTATTAACATTATTATTACCTCAGGTTTTGTGGATAAACCCACTAGAAATGAAAAAAGTATATCTAGCTTCAAAGGATCCTTGGATGGCTTGAAAGTTCTTGAAGCAGAATCATGACACGAAAAGAAGTTCAAGTAAGATTTCCACTCGAAATAAGATTGTTATAGTTATAGAAATTGAATCAAAGTTTAAATATGAGTATTACCTTGTAGTAGAAAGATATCTTACTGTAAATAAGAAAGATTTCTTGAGGTTGGATGATCACTTTACAATATTGGAAGTAAGCTAGCAAACTTGGAAGTATTCTTGATTTTATGATTCTAGAACTTATAGAATTTATGAAGAACACTTAGAACTTGAAGATAGAACTTGAGAGAGATCAATTTGATGAATAAAATTGATGAATGAAAGTGTTTGTAGGTGTTTTTGGTCGTTGGTATATGGATTAGATATAAAGGATGTGTAATTTTGTTTACATGTAAATAAGTCATGAATGATTACTAATATTTTTGTAATTTTATGAGATATTTCATGCTAGTTGCCAAATGATGGTTCCCACATGTGTTAGGTGACTCAAATGGGCTGCTAAGAGCTGATCATTGGAGTGTATATACCAATAGTACATACATCTAAAATCTGTGTATTGTACGAGTACGAATATGGGTGCATACGAGTAGAATTGTTGATGAAACTGAACGAGGATGTAATTGTATGCATTTTTGTTAAGTAGAAGTATTTTGATAAGTGTCTTGAAGTCTTTTAAAAGTGTATAAATACATATTAAAACACTACATGTATATACATTTTAACTGAGTCGTTAAGTCATCGTTAGTCGTTACATGTAAATGTTGTTTTGAAGCCTTTGTTTTGAAGCCTTTAGGTTAACGATCCTGTTAAGTGTTGTTAACCCATTGTTTATTATATCAAATGAGATGTAAAATTATTACATTATCATGATATTATGATATATTAATATATCTTAATATGATATATATACAATTAAATGTCGTTACAACGATAATCGTTACATATATGTCTCGTTTCGAAATCATTAAGTTAGTAGTCTTGTTTTTACATATGTAGTTTATTGTTAATATACATAATGATATGTTTACTTATCATAATACCATGTTAACTATATATATATATATATATATATATATATCCATATATATGACATCATATAGTTTTTACAAGTTTTAACGTTCGTGAATCACCGGTCAACTTGGGTGGTCAATTGTCTATATAAAACCTATTTCAATTAATCAAGTCTTAACAAGTTTGATTGCTTAACATGTTGGAAACACTTATTCATATAAATATCAATTTCATTTAATATATATAAACATGGAAAAGTTCGGGTCACTACAACTTATGCATCTTAATAACTATCCGTTAGACACACTAATGCAAGACATGGTTTGCTAAGACCACCGCTCTGATACCAACTGAAACGACCCGTCCTTATTACTATAAATGTAGTACGATATTCATTGGTCCCATAGCTAGGTATTTGACCTCTATATGATACGTTTTAGAAAATATTGCATTCGTTTCATAAACAGCACACCATTATTATACATAATGCATGTTTTAAACAATTTTGCGATTATTTAAGGAATAATCCCCATAATACATCGGTTTTCAAACACTACACACGTGACGTAACATTCGAATATAATACATGACAAAGGTTTTTATTAAATGCAACACTTTATTTAAATAAAATTATGAGACTCCATGCACAGCTTGCTCCGATAATGCAACAGCGAAAGACTTTCTTAAGGACCTGAGAATAAACATGCGTAAACAGTCAACACAAAGGTTGGTGAGATATATAGGTTTAACATTGATATAAATATAGACCACAAGATTTTATAGTTATAATTATATGTACACTCGCAAGTGTATAAAAGTATTCTATAAGTTGTTGAGTGCTTCGGTAACCATACTTAACAATTAAAGTGGCTTATTCCCTTTATTATGAAATCTCCCTACACTGTACCAAGTGTAGTAAAAACGAAGTACTATGCAACCATTTACGATACTAGAACGACTAGCCCGGTTGAGGTTGTCAAACCCGATAGATCTATCAATAGGATTCGCGTATACATGTTCTTACAACATGTAAATATTAGTTACCGAGCTATTAGGGAAGATATGCAAAGTGGTATAACTCAACGTAGAATATATTTTAAGTACTTGTGTCTATGGCGTAAAACATAAAATGCATGTATTCTCATCCCAAAATATTTGTAGAGTTTAAAAATGGGACTATATACTCACGGTTGTAAAAGTATATTAATAATAAGTTTTCAACTTATTAAAAATATGACCGTCGTCCTTGAATTCACGAACCTATAACAATAATAACGATTCATTGTTAGTAGTCCATTGTTAGTAATCCTTTATTAGTAGTCCAAAATAGTCCGAAAAGTCCAACAGTCCAATAATCGATATATATATATATATATATATATATATATATATATATATATATATATATATATATATATATATATATATATATATATATATATATATATATATATATATATATATAATCTTAGAATTACCCCACGACGTATTGTATACGTATTGTCTTTGCATCAACCCAGAGACGTATTGTATACGTATTGTCTTAGAATTAACTAAGACGTATTGTATACATATTGTCTTAGAATTTATCAAAACGTATTGTATACTTATTGTCATGAAATGTACCAAGATTATTATATATATATATATATATATATATATATATATATATATATATATATATATATATATATATATATATATATATATACAATCTCGGAATTAACTAAGATTATAATATTTTGTTATACTAATGAGAACATGTCCAAATATATATAAAGGATATCGGAAAAGTTAGCAAGGATATGGTTAATATAGTTTTTACAATATAAATTTCGTCCATACAATGTTAATTTTAGCAGATTTTGTTTTGCTCACCAAATATTCATTACAACTCCGTTTAAAGTGATTCAAATTGCTATGGATTCCTTAAGAAGTTAATTTTTCAAAATTAATTTGAAAATTTCAGCCCATGTATTAATATTCAGAGTTTTACCCTCTTTTTGTGCCGGTGGACAGATTTGAAAGAATCCCGGCACCCACCCAATATATGATTTTTGATAAAATACTTCCACTTTATCTAAAATCATGAAAAAAAAATATTGGAAGTCTTATTTACATATATTAACATATTTCCAAAGTCTTAGCCTCGAACTCAAAGTCTAAGATAGGTTTTTAATTCTCAACCCAAAACAGCACGCTTTTTACCGAATGGAGATTAAAGGATATATGTTAAGTTTCAAGGTGTTCTTCATATGTACAAGTTATAAGTTCTTATATTAACTTAATATAACATCATAATACATATAAATAAGTGTTATTAGAGTTAAGTTAGAAAGATTAGTTTAGTTTTTCAAACAAGTTTGGTGTTCACCAAAACAAGTTCTAGTTTTTACAAGTTTTATAAGTATAATAAGATAGCAACTATACAAGGAATTGAACAAGGATTTTGAGAAGTATTTTACCTTGATTATGAAGAGGAAAGTTGCTGAGATTAAAGTATGATATGAGAGCATTCAAGTGTGTGTTTTTTAGTTTAAGAAAATGTGGAGTAAAAATGAGTTAAAATGGTCCTTATTTATAAGCTTATAATTTTGGCTTTTAGTGAAAATATCTAAGATAAGTTAAATTGTATTAAGTCATGCATGACATATTAAATTGATTAGGTCATGGATGACATATTACACAAAGAATTGCAGATTTCAATTGGTATATACCAATAATAAATACTTCTAGAAGCTGTGTATAATACTGGTAAAAATACCGTATGAATGCGAGTAGAATTCTTTGAGGAAATTGAACGAAAAAACGAGTATAGCTATCCTTTATATGTATTGGTATATTATAAAGTGTATTCAATACTTGTAAGGATGTATTTACACTCGTAATACATTATATGTAAATACATTTTAACATAAGTTAATTATGTCGTTTAAATAGTAATATATATATTGTTTGAAAACTCTTTAAATTAGTAGTATGAAAATATATAAATAATACTTTGTTAATTAGTATTGTATACGTATTGTCTTTAAATTATGAATGATTTCTGGAGAAGTGTTGGGAATTGAAGCATGAGTTAGTATAATATAATGATGCCCGGCCAACGTGATTATATTACAGTAAGTCATGATAAATTTCTAATGGAACGTGACGAAAATTCACAGACCATACTGTCATCATGTGCCATGTTACATAACTCTTTCATTCTACTTAACCTCTAAATATATCAAGAAAATATTTTCTTGATATTTCTATATTTTCTGTGATTTCTGGAAATTTACCAAATCAAATCATGTTATTACGTTCCTTCCTACTTAGAACATTATGATCAATCGAAACTTGATACCTACAAATTCTGGACCATTATTCGCTTGACTTGGAGTCGGGAAGAAAACAAAAAGCATGAAGCTTCATAATATAAGGGAGAATATAAGCACAACAACAACACAGAATTACAAACCATGTATATCAATGCGTATAGCAATATAAAGACACGAGAGGATTAAAAACACTATAAACCCAAGGTAATCGTAGAAGTAAATAGATTCCTCTTGTGGTAAATGAAAGAGAAGAATGATAGATACGATAGTCAGGAAAATATCAACGATCAGAACTCGATTGAGAATTTTCAAAATCTTTTAAGAAGTATGAATGGAAAAAGAAAATATAGGAGTGGTGAAAATAATGGAACGGAAGAAATGAATTTATAGTAAAATATCAGGTATAGCAATCGAGGCAGATGACCGCATTTAATTAAATAAGATCTAATGTCCTTAATTACCGAAGAATCAGATCTTATATAGATTACGAAGATATTCCTTAAATCTCTTAAATCCCAAAAAATCAACCATGACTACATCAACAGTTAAGACGAATCTTTAATTCATAATCTCAATCTTTTATGACAGCTTCACTCGTACGCTTCATATAATCGAATCGTTTTATTTATATTAATCAATAATGATGAAACTCTATTCATCAACTCATATTCGTCATGAAAACATTATTATTGTTAGCCACGACGATCTCACTCAAATTTCGGGACGAAATTTATATAACGGGTAGGTACTGTGATGACCCGGAAATTTTTGACTAATTTTAAATCAAACTCTCGATACGATTTAATATTTTTGACACGATAAGCAAAGTCTGTTAGGTTGAGTCTCAAAAATTTTGAACTGTTTCATATATTCAATCGACATTCGACCATTCCCGACGATTCACGAAAAACTAATTGTAAATAGATACATATACATATATATATATATATATATATATATATATATATATATATATATATATATATATATATATATATATAATCTGAATTATTATTTGAAATAATATATGACTTATTTGTTGGAAATAAATATGTAAAATAATATGCGATGTAATGAAAACTATTATTATAAATGTACATAATTAGGTATATAAATATTACTTGTAAAAATATAAAATTACATTGTGATCTATTTGTTTAAAAATATATAATATATTTATTATAGTAGTTAAACTTGATATTTAAAACTGTTTATATATAGAAAGAGAATATATTAAAAATAAAATATTTCGAGCTTAAATAGTAAACAATTGTAATACTCGGTTGACTTTTTGTTAGTGTTTATATAGATCTAATACGAGTTTATGAAGATTTAAAATAAAAGTTGAACTGTAAATCGATTACGAAGATTATAGATTTGACAAAAATATTTTTACCTTTTTAGTTTGAGTTTTAGTACTCCGTACATATTAATTGGAACAGAAAACAAATAATTAATTAACCTTTTTGATTAGGTTTCAAACAGTTAATGATCACAATATATAAATATGTTTAATTTAAAAATATGAGATTTTTCGGAATAAGTTTATCCGTAACTGTTTAACAATGGATCACGATATAAAAACCCTATTGAAACTATCGACACAAAATTATAAGATTTTGGCTGCTTTCCTGTTGATACAGTGTTAAATGATTGAATTCATTTCATTTCAATGATTGAATTCATTTCATTTCCTAACTATATATATATATATATATATATATATATATATATATATATATATATATATATATATATATATATATATATATATATATATACACGGTTTAAATGAATGTAATATTATTTCCTTTTTGTTTGTGGAGTACAGCTCATATCCACTTAGTGTTTTGATTGATCAAAGATATCCCAATTATATATGCATATCGATATCGATAGATAATATATATATATATATATATATATATATATATATATATATATATATATATATATATATATATATATAGATTAAGAGACATATATTATCTATCGATCAAGAGACATATATATATATATATATATATATATATATATATATAGATTAAGAGACATATATATAGATTAAGAGACATATATATATATATATATATATATATATATATATATATATATATATATATATATATATATATATAGATTAAGAGACATATGGAACACCCACTTTCACTCTCTGTATTATTTTCTCTTATCAAACCAACTTAACAAACAACTATCATGGAGAACCATATCAACCAAACTCTATCTTTCAACCCCAACACATCTTTGTTTTCTACTTCCGTTTTCTGGCCGAGCAAACCACCCTTCACCATCCTAACTATCCATCACTAGCAGTTTCGGTTCATAAAATCCACTCAACATAAAACCTATCGAGTTCTATTTGATTGTTACGGTTACTGCAGTCATGCTTATTTGAATCACCACCGAGAACAACCTGCAACCACAAGACCCATTGTGATCCACCACTTTAACTATTCGTTTCTTTTTTTTGTTGTAAACTACCATTTAACCATCTATATAAACATATACATATACCTTTTATATGATTACAACTTCCACCTTGCATCACCTCCAAACCATCACTATAATCATATATAATTTAAGTTCCTATCTTCTGTTCTTCGTGACACCATTAAATCCATCATCACTCACCTGCAAACGAGAGTTACTGCTGCTACGATCAATTATTTTCTGTTTTCTGTCAAAATCCAACACCACGACAGCAAACTAATTACTGCTACAGTGACTTACGTTTCTGTTTCATTCTATAATTGCTACTAGAGCAGCTGTAGCCTGTCTACTATCTGGTTTAGTAATACCACCTTTTAGATATGTTTCTTTTTCGTTTGTTAAACTACCTGTTGGTACAACTTTAACCACTTCCAAAAACCATTGCCGTCAACATTTGATCACAAACACCAAACGAACATCACACCACAAATCAACTGACTATTTCCTTTGTCTCTCTTCTATTAAAACCGAACACCATTGAAACCCTACACTATCTCTCTTCTCCCGCTCTCACTAAACCCATATGTAAAACCTGCTACTACTTGCTTTTCTTTTGTTCGAAAACTATTCAACAAAACCCACAAAACACCATTTAATCATAAATTCGGATGTTTACTCGTTTTATTTTTCTTTCTGGTTCTTTATCAAACACAGCCACACACCAACTCATCTTGTTTCCATTGATAGACAACCCTATGTTGCTAAGTTTATTGTTGCTGCTATGTTGGCATGTTTTATGAAGATAACAGCCGACCCATTTGTTGCTACTATATCGTTATGGTTGCTGCACAACAAAGATGGTGAAACAAGTTGAATACGCCACCTTTGATCACTATAAAACCCTCGTTAATTCATCTATTATTGAATTGAATTCCTTATGCGACAAAGTGGTGGTGATTAGGTGTTATTTTTTTATTATGGCCGACAACAACCCACTTGAATTATTAAAGGTGGTTTTTTTATTTATTCTTTTGAAACAGAAATATTATTACTGCATTTAGTTGAGAGATCAAAAGATCGGACTAGTGATACGGGCTTGAGTAAGTTTTGGGCTTATAATCTTGCTTTTGGGGTGAAGTATTGATGGGCCGAGTTCCATTTCCATTTCTATTGGGCCGAGGGAAGTGGGTCAGGATATAGGATTGAGGACGGGTCATAATGGTAATTAGATATTGATTAGTAAGTCGAGATGATGATGATGATTAGGAACATGAAATGATGATTCGCAAGATAGTATACATGATTATTATTGTGGATGATTATCATGATATTACGTGAGGTATATGATAAAGAAAATGATGTTGACAATGATTATGTATGTTAATGATGATGATGTGATGATGTTTAGATAATGATATTGATGATAAAAGTCGATGATGTTACGGTTATAACGATGATGATGATTTGGTTATAATGATATGCAATACATGAATTATGATGATGATGATGGAATGATATGGACGATGATGATAATGGTTATATATAAATTTCGAATAATAACAGATGAATAGAAATAGACTAATGGTTAAGAGTGTTATCGGGTTAGCGGGAGGTCGCGGCTTCAAATCCGGGCTTGGGCATTTTTTTTAGGGCTGCTTCTTTGAGGTAGTTATTTATCTATTCATTTATTTATTATTATTGTTATCTTATTATTATTATCATTATTATTATTATTATTATTATTATTATTATTATTATTATTATTATTATTATTATTATTATTATTATTATTATAATGAAAATTATCATTTTTATCAAAACTAGCATTTTTATTTTTATTAGTAAGATTATCAAAATTTTAAAAAAAATTATTATTACTATTATTATTATTATTATTATTATTAGTATTATTTTATGTATACCATTATTACTAATATTATTATTATTATTAATATGATTACTATTATTATTATTACAAAATAAAACAACATGTTATTCATTATCTTTATTATTATCATTCTATCAAACAAATACTTATATAAAACATATATACAAAGTATATATAAATATATAACAATTGAAATAATATATATTGTTAATATCAATACATCATTTGTTCGATTACAAGTATATGTGTTAATATATATACTTGATATAGGTTCGTGAATCCGATGCCAACTATGAATTGTTCAGTATCATCGTATGCATATTTTTACTACAAAATATCGTATCGTGAGTTTCATTTGCTCCGTTTTTAAATGCTTTTCCAATATATATTTTTGGGACTGAGAATACATGCGCTGCTTTTATAAATCTTTTACGAAATAGACACAAGTAATCGAAACTACATTCTATGGTTAGATTATCGAATCGAATATCACCCTTTTTAGTCTGGTAATCTAAGAATTAGGGAACGAAAACCCTAATTGACGCGAATCCTAAAGATAGATTTATTGGGCCTAACAAACCCCATCTGAGTTACGGATGCTTTAGTACTTCGATTTTATCATGTCCGATGAGAGTCCCGGAATGATGGGGATATTCTAGACGCGTTTTGTTAATGTCGATTACCAGGTGTTCACCATATGAATGATTTTTATCTCTACGCAGTTTGTGCGAAATGCCTGATATGAGATGATGTTTATGAAAAATGAAAAATGAAATCTTGTGGTCTATTAAAATTATGGAAATGATTATTATGATAAACCTATGAACTCACCAACCTTATGGTTGACACTTTTAAGCATGTTTATTCTCAGGTATGAAAGAAATCTTCCGCTGTGCATTTGCTCATTTTAAAGATATTACATGAAGTCGTTCATGGCATATTTAAGTCAGTACCTCGCAATGGGACCAAAAGTTGAAGACTTCGTCCAGGTGGATTAGCACGGGTGGCTTTAGTTGGTGTCAGAGCGGTGGTCTTAGTGAACCAGGTCTTGCATTAGTGTGTCTAACTGATAGTTGTTAGGATGCATTAGTGAGTCTGGACTTCGACCTTAGCTGCATATTATAAGTTTTGTTTATCATTCCTAGTGGAAAATTACCTGCTTATCATTCCTAAGTCTAGACACATCTTACTGCATTTATTACATAGATAGTGCATAGAAAGATTCATATCTTAGCATATCTATTACTATAAACATTGCCTGACAGCTTCTGAAAGTTCCTCCGTAATCTACGGGATCTCCTGTATTATATATAGGTATTCTATGTAATTAGAATATCATCCGATATCAGAAAAATCATTTCATATCGAAAATCCTTTATCCCACCGTACAAGATGGAACTCGCAACTAGTTCAAATTCCTCGGATTCCGACAGCTATTCCGATATAGATTTCCACTCGAGCTCTGAAGGCAGTGTAACCGGAATGGATCAACCAATCAGCCATCATCAATTCTGGATGAATTGGGGATGGGTTCGTAGTCGACTTAATTAATGGAGACGAGAAGAAGGCGATCCCTTCCATCAACCGAATTCACCTCTTGGCGATGAACCTGAAACACTTACCGGCGAACCAGTCCGAAGCACCATTTTCACTCTCATTTCAAGAATAGCTCGCAACGATTATGTAATATCTACTATTCTAAATCTTATTCATGCCCTCGTCCGAACCGCCAATCATCCTGGTTTAATAGAAGAAATCAACGAGCTTCGCGCTCGAGTTGTGGCTTTGGAGAATATGGTGCAAAACTTACAAGCACCAGCAGCATCACCGGCATCAACAGTAACACCAGCATCAACACAAACAGTACCATTACCACCACCAACAACAACATTCGCATCACACACCTCAACATCACAATCTATACCTCGAGTATAATATTTGTTCTACATATCATTCTACATCATTTATCTTCGTTCTACATGGTGATTATATAATCTCTAATGTTTTAGAGATTATGTATTCTAGTTCTAACGGTAAATTAAATGAGTTTAGTATTATATTAACTCATTAAATTCATGATTACATCTGAAGAAAATATATATGTATATATATTTTCATAAAGATTGTAATTAAAAGTTCTCTTGTACAAACTACTGTATTAATGATGAGAATATTTTAACGGGTAGGTAATACCCTAGAAATATTTATATCTCACATTAACATGTTACATTATACATTCTTCAATTCAGATTCATCAGTCATTAACAATACTGCTCAAATCCACACATATACGTATCTGTTCACCGAAAAACAACTGTTTTCATTCAAATTCAATTTCATATTCAGATTTTGACCGATCAGAATCCAAGTCAAGATTTGTCAAGTGGCATAATGAAGAAAATAATGGACAAAATAAAAATTGATTAGTAACCAATTAATTAACCATGTAAAATTTTAAATCTATACTAACCAAATCCTAGCTAACTGTTCTTATACCCGTTATGACAATTTCCTTATTACATTTTAATTATTTTCATTTTAATTATCGCAATTTATTATCGCAATTTTAATACTCGCAATTTTATTTATCATCATTTAAATATTGTTATTTATTTTACGCACTTTATTTATTCTCATTTAAATACTGTTATTTATTTTACGCACTTAAAATATCGTCATTTAAATACTATCATAATATACTAGTCTTGGTTAACTCCGAGACAATATAATATAACCTTGATTAACTAAATTATATATTGAACTATTAGACTAATGGACTACTAACATTGGACTACTAACCTTGGACAAATAAAAAAAGTATTAAAAGAGTAGAAAATATTAATTACAACACATTTGGACTTAAAATATCGATAATAGGTTACATCTTCTACAGTTAAATAATTCTTCAAGTTTGCCACTTGATTTCATCTTAAACATCATATGTATCTTGACAATTACAATCTTCATTAAAACCCTTCAAACTATTGAA
This sequence comes from Rutidosis leptorrhynchoides, assembly GCF_046630445.1. Classification (NCBI taxonomy): domain Eukaryota; kingdom Viridiplantae; phylum Streptophyta; class Magnoliopsida; order Asterales; family Asteraceae; genus Rutidosis; species Rutidosis leptorrhynchoides. The sequence goes on from NC_092335.1 coordinate 563,740,451, forward strand.
AACACCTCGGATTGATAACCAAGGATTCAGATATGCGAGTGCTGATGAAGCAGTAAAAGCTATAGATGGTCCTAATGACTAAAAGCTTAATAATAAAGAATGGTGTGTTGAAAAGGCTCGGTTTTGGAACTGAAAAAATGGATTGATCAGACTATGAAGGAGGCTGTGGATAAATCACATAATATGTACTTACAGAATCCATATGATTCAGTATCTGCTGAAACCTTTAAACAAATATCTTGCTCCTTACTTATTCTAATCCTTGCGAAAAAGTTCTGCAACATCTTTTGATTCTAGATATTTTAAATTCTAAGATATCATCATATCTTTCATTATAAATATCTTCGATATTCCTGAAGATACCTTCATAAATATCTTTGTTCGAAATTATCTATCTCCTCGTGATATCTATGTTACATCATAAAAGAAAATGTTTTAGTTTCAATCCTTCTATAAAATTTGAGTTTAAATTATGAATGATTTCTGGAGAAGTTTTGGGAATTGAAGCATAAGTTAGTATAATATAATGACGCCCGGCCAATGTGATTATATTACAGTAAGTCATGCTAAATTTCTAATGGAACGTGATGACAATTCACAGACCATACTGTCATCATGTGCCATGTTACATAACTCTTTCATTCTACTTAACCTCTAAATATATAAAGAAAATATTTTCTTGGTATTTCTATATTTTCTGTGATTTCTGGAAATTTACCAAATCAAATCATGTTATTACGTTCCTTCCTACTTAGAACATTATGATCAATCGAAACTTTATACCTACAAATTCTGGACCATTATTCGTTTGACTTAGAGTTGGGAAGAAAACAAAAAGCATGAAGCTTCATAATATAAGGGAGAATATAAGCACGACAACAACACAGAATTACAAACCATGTATATCAATGCGTATAGCAATATAAAGACACGGGAGGATTAAAAACACTATAACCCCAAGGTAATCGTAGAAGTAAATAGATTCCTCTGGTGGTAAATGAAAGAGAAGAATGACAGATACGATAGTCAGGAAAATATCAAGGATCAGAACTGGAATGAGCATTTTCAAAATCTTTTGGAAGTATGAATGGAAAAAGAAAATATAGGAGTGGTGAAAATAATAGAACAGAAGAAATGAATTTATAGTAAAATATCAGGCATAGCAATCGAGGCAGACGACCGCATTTAATTAAATAAGATCTAATTTCCTTAATTATCGAAGAATCAGATCTTATATAGATTACGAAGATATTCTTTAAATCTCTTAAATCCCGAAAAATCAACCATGACTACGTCAACAGTTAAGACGAATCTTTAATTCATAATCTCTATCTTTTGTGACAGCTTCACTCGTACGCTTTATATAATCGAATTGTTTTATCTATATTAATCAATAATGTTGAAACTCTATTCATCACCTCATATTCGTCATGAAAACATTATTATTGTTAGCCATGACGATCTCACTCAAATTTCGGGACAAAATTTATATAACGGGTAGGTACTGTGACAACTCGGAAAATTTTGACTATTTTTAAATCAAACTCTCGATACGATTTAATATTTTTGACACGATAAGCAAAGTCTGTTAGGTTGAGTCTCAAAAATTTTGAACTGTTTCATATATTCAATTAACATTCGACCATTCCCGACGATTCACGAACAACTAATTGTAAATAGATACATATATATTTATATATATATATATAATTTGAATTATTATTTGAAATAATATATGACTTATTTGTTGGAAATAAATATGTAAAATAATATGCGATGTAATGAAAACTATTATTATAAATATATATAATTATGTATATAAATATTACTTGTAAAAATATAAAATTACATTCTGATGTATTTGTTTAAAAATATATAATATATTTATTATAGTAGTTAAACTTGATATTTAAAACTGTTTATATATAGAAAGAGAATATATTAAAAATAAATGATTTCGAGCTTAAATAGTAAACAATTGTAATACTCGGTTGAATTTTCGTTAGTGTTCATATAGATCTAATACGAGTTTATGAAGATTTAAAATAAAAATTGAACTGTAAATAGATTTCGAAGATTATAGATTTGACAAAAATATTTTTACCTTTTTAGTTTGAGTTTTAGTACTCCGTACATATTAATTGGAATAGAAAACAAATAATTAATGAACCTTTTTGATCAGGTTTCAAACAGTAAATGATCACAATATATAAATATGTTTAATTTAAAAATATGAGATTTTTCGGAATAATTTTATATGTAACTGTTTAACAATGGATCACGATATAAAAACCCTATTGAAACTGTCGTCACAAAATTATAAGATTCTGGATGCTTATATATACATATACACGGTTTAAATGAATGTAATATTATTTCCTTTTTGTTTGTGGAGTACAGCTCATATCCACTTAGTGTTTTGATTGATCAAAGATATCCCAATTATATATGCATATCGATATCGATAGATAATATATATATATATATATATATATATATATATATATATATATATATATATATATATATATAGATTAAGAGACATATGGAACACCCACTTTCACTCTCTGTATTATTTTCTCTTATCAAACCAACTTAACAAACAACTATCATGGAGAACCATATCAACCAAACTCCATCTTTCAACCCCAACACATCTTTGTTTTCTACATACGTTTTGTGGCCGAGCAAACCACCCTTCACCATCCTAACTATCCATCCCTACCACTTTCGGTTCATAAAATCCACTCAACATAAAACCCATTGAGTTCTATTTGATTGTTACGGTTACTGCAGTCATGCTTATTTGAATCACCACCGAGAACAACCTGCAACCACAAGACCCATCGTGATCCACCACTTTAACTATTCGTTTCTTTTTTTGTTGTAAACTACCATTTAACGATCTATATAAACATATACATATGCATATTATATGATTACAACTTCCACCTTGCATCACCTCCAAACCATCTCTATAATCATATATAATTTAAGTTCCTGTCTCCTGTTCTTCGTGACACCATTAAATGCATCATCACTCACCTGCAAACGAGAGTTACTGCAGTTACGATCAATTATTTTCTGTTTTTTGTCAAACTCTAACACCACGACAGCAAACTAATTACTGCTACAGTGACTTATGTTTCTGTTTCATTCTATAATTACTACTAGAGCAGCTGTAGCCTGTCTACTATCTGGTTTAGTAATACAGCCTTTTAGATCTGTTTCTTTTTCGTTTGTTAAACCACCTGTTGGTACCACTTTAACCACTTCCAAAAACCATTGCCGTCAACATTTGATCACAAACACCAAACGAACATCACACCACAAATCAACTGACTCTTTCCTTTGTCTCTCTTCCATTAAAACCGAACACCATTGAAACCCTACACTATCTCTCTTCTCCCTCTCTCACTAAAACCATATGTAAAACCTCCTACTACTTGCTTTTCTTTTGTTCGAAAACTATTCAACAAAACCCACAAAACACCATTTAATCATAAATTCGGATGTTTACTCGTTTTATTTTTCTTTCTGGTTCTTTATCAAACACAGCCACACACCAACTCATCTTGTTTCCATTGATAGACAACCCTATGTTGCTAAGTTTATTGTTGGTGTTATGTTGGCGTGTTTTGTGAAGATAACAGACGACCCATTTGTTGCTACTATATCGTTATGGTTGCTGCACAACGAAGATGATGAAACAAGTTAAATACACCTCCTTTGATCACTATAAAACCCTCGTTAATTCATCTATTATTGAATTGAATTCCTTATGCGACAAAGTGGCGGTGATTAGGTGTTATATTTTTATTCTAGCCAACAACAACCCACTTGAATTATTAAAGGAGTATTTTTTTTATTTATTCTTTTAAAACAGAAAAATTATTACTGCATTTAGTTGAGAGATCAAAAGATCAGACTAGTGATACGGGCCTGAGTAAGTCTTGGGCTTATAATCTTGCTTTTGGGGTGAAGTATTGATGGGCCGAGTTCCATTTCCATTTCTATTGGGCCGAGGGAATTGGGTCAGGATATAGGAATGAGGACGGGACATAATGACAATTAGATATTGATTAGTAAGTCGAGATGATGATGATTAGGAACATGAAATGATGATTCACAAGATAGTATACATGATTATTATTGTGGTTGATTATCATGATATTACGTGAGGTATATGATAAAGAAAATGATGTTGACAATGATTATGTATGTTAACGATGATGATGTGATGATGTTTAGATAATGACATTGATGATATAAGTCGATGATATTACGGTTATAACGATGATGATGATTTGGTTATAATGATACGCAATACATGAATTATGATGATGATGATGGAACGATATGGACGATGATGATAATGGTTATATATAAATTTCGAATAATAACAGATGAATAGAAACAGACTAATGGTTAAGAGTGTTATCGGGTTAGCGGGAGGTCGCGGCTTCAAATCCGGGCTTGGGCATTTTTTTAGGGCTGCTTCTTTGAGGTAGTTATTTATCTATTCATTTATTTATTATTATTGTTATTTTATTATTATTATCATTATTATTATAATTATTATTATTATTATTATTATTATTATTATTATTATTATTATTATTATTATTATTATTATTATTATTATTATTAGTATTATTATGAAAATTATCATTTTTATCAAACTAGCATTTTTATTTTTATTAGTAAGATTATCAAAATTTTTAAAAAAAATTATTATTACTATCATTATTATGATTATTATTAGTATTATTTTATGTATACCATTATTACTAATATTATTATTATTAATATGATTATTATTATTATTATTACAAAATAAAACAATATGTTATTCATTATCTTTATTATTATCATTCTATCAAACAAATACTTATATAAAACATATATACAAAGTATATATATAAATATATAACAATTGAAATAATATATATTATTAATATCAATACATCATTTGTTCGATTACAAGTATATGTGTTAATATATATACTTGATATAGGTTCGTGAATCCGAGGCCAACCCTGCATTGTTCAGTATCGTCGTATGCATATTTTACTACAAAATATCGTATCGTGAGTTTCATTGGCTCCCTTTTTAAATGCTTTTCCAATATATATTTTTGGGACTGAGAATACATGCGCTGCTTTTATAAATATTTTACGAAATAGACACAAGTAATCGAAACTACATTCTATGGTTGGATTATCGAATCGAATATCACCCTTTTTAGTCTAGTAATCTAAAAATTAGGGAACAGAAACCCTAATTGACGCGAATCCTAAAGATAGATCTATTGGGCCTAACAAACCCCATTCGGGTTACGGATGCTTTAGTACTTCGATTTTATCAAGTCCGATGAGAGTCCCGGAATGATGGGGATATTCTAGACACTTTTTGCTAATGTCGATTACCAGGTGTTCACCATATGAATGATTTTTATCTCTATGCAGTTTGTGCAAAATGCCTGATATGAGATGATGTTTATGAAAAATGAAAAATGAAATCTTGTGGTCTATTAAAATTATGGAAATGATTATTATGATAAACCTATGAACTCACCAACTTTTTGGTTGACACTTTTAAGCATGTTTATTCTCAGGTATGAAAGAAATCTTCCGCTGTGCATTTGCTCATTTTAAAGATATTACATGAAGTCGTTCAAGGCATATTTAAGTCAGTACCTCGCAATGGGACCAAATGTTGAAGACTTCGTCCAGGTGGATTAGGACGGGTCGCTTCAAATGGTGGTAGACAGTGGTGGTTAATGGAAGAGATAAGCTGAGAGAGAAGAAAATCCGTTACGGGCAGAGGAAGCATTCCTGAAGTAGAGAGAGTTTTTTTTATATGTATACGTGTTTGTTTTGTGAAGAATAAGTTATATATATATATATATATATATATATATATATATATATATATATATATATATATATATATATATATATATATATATATATATATATATAATGTTATAAAGAATTTATTCACTGATCAGTTTCCTTTTAAGTCATAACGATAGTTAATACTCTATAGTTAATGAATATTTTGAACCGTCTATGTAGTTTACTCTCGATTTCGTTTGGGTCCCTAAACCTTTTTTTGACAAGAAACGCCGTAGTTTACCATCGTTTTACGAGGGGTAACTGTCATTGATAACAATCAATTTTTTCCGTTAAGTTGTATCATGTGCACAACACCAAGTGACGTGTGATTATGCCGTTTCTTTTAGACAAAATTACACTTCTCATCCCCGTGGTATACTAAAAATCACACTTCTCATCCCTTATCTGTTTTTATTGCACTGCTCGTCCTCGTGGTTTCAATTTTTTTCACTCCTCATCCCTGCGTTCAACTACTATTAATTTTGACCGTTATGTTCGAAATATGCAGAATGTAAGATGCGATGATGATGAAGGAAAATTATATTTATTTATTAAAGGTTAAGTTTTTTTGAAGAAAGGTTGCATTTATTTGAAGAAATGTCATTGCTCTAATTTTGGTTTTTTAGAAAATTTTGAATTGGAGTGTGTTGTTCATTGCCATCACCGATTAAATTTTGTTTTTTTAATTTGGTGTATTCAATTTGTATTTAGTTAGTGAACAATGGCGAATCTTGGATCAAAACTTAATGGTGTCCTAATTTTTTTTCAACACTATTTATATTTGATAGGCATTTTAGTGGTTGTTTACTTCAAAAAAAAAAAAAAAAAAACATGTCCTATCTTTAAACTTAGTGGTGTCCTATACAATTTGAAGTATACATTATACAAAAAAAAATTCACACTAGTGGGGTCATAGAACCCCACCCTTCATACTCTAGGTTCGCCCCTGTTAGTGAAGTTTTAAAAGGACAAAAAATACCTCTGTAAACAGTTAAAGCTCGTGACTTTTAGTATATATATATATATATATATATATATATATATATATATATATATATATATATATATAATTAGGTGTATCATGACTAATTTGATGAGTAAATGCTTAATGTTGATTTATTTGAAGTAGATGAATTGGGCAGATCAATGCGTAAAAAAGAAAACTATAAAGATTAAAATATACCTCACATGTCAGGCATATGATACATTTTAACGGTCAAAATTGATGACCGCTAGTGATACCAAGGTTGGAGAATTCAGATCTCGGGGAGATCTTGTTTAGACTTTTTTTAGGGAGTTCTTGGCATCTCAAAATAATCTCGGGGAGATCTTGGACGTTGACTTACGTTGACTTTATAGTTTTTTTAATAAAAATATACATAAAAACATAAATATATGTATATTCATATACGTTTTTACGAGATTTTACAAAAATATCCGAGAAATGAGCGAGAAAATCTTAGAAATTGCGAATTTTACAAGAAAATCTTACAAATTAGCAAGAAATCCGAGAAATCGTGGCTTTGACTAAGTTTGACCTCGTTGATCGAGAAATCTCGGGAGATGAACATCCCGTCTCGGTTGCCTTCTAAAAACGAGATCTCGGGGGAGATCTTGGGGAGATCTCGGGAGATTTACAACACTGAGTGATACGGACCCCTCGTGAAATGAGTCAGGGACGCACTTTTAAAAAATAAGTTTAAGGGTGCCGAATGAAATCTGAGATAAACTACAGGGACGTCTCTTGCAATTTTTTCATTAATTTATCTTAAAAGCCACAAAACTCCAATATATAGGGATGCAGGATCGAGTGATGTCGTATTCATATCCATATCTATTTAGTTTCATATCCATTTAATTTTAGTTCATCCATATCCACTAGATTAAACACGCTTATAATATTCACTGGATTAAGCGGGTTAATAGATATCCATTGTATATTAGAAAAGAAGTTAAATATTTCCGAATATGCGATAAAAACATAATACAACAAAATTATATATATATATATATATATATATATATATATATATATATATATATATATATATATATATATATATATATATATATATATGGGGTCGGATGAAATCGTGGTGAGTCATCTTTTTTATGCGGATGATTCGATATTTTTTGGCGAGTGGAGTAAACGCAATGCGAGTAATCTGATGAAGATGCTGAAATGTTTAGAAAACCATCGGGGTTAAAGGTAAACTTCAGTAAGAGTAGTTTATTCAGAATTGGAGTTTCTAGTGAAGCATTGGAAGTTATGGCTCGTTATATGGGGTGTGCCAAGGGAGTGATCCCTTTCACTTATTTAGGGATCCCAGTTGGATGTAGAATGAACAAACGAAAGGATTGGGAGTTCTTTGTTGACAAAGTAAAGCATCGTAATGATGCGCATAGCTGCACATCCATTTGTGCAATATCATATTAGCGCGTATCGCCCCATATAATCGCGCAGGATCATATCCATACGCTGGCTAACGCGCCATCTAGTCACGCTTTGGTAATATGCCCACAAACGTTGGTCGCACAGTCTAAACATGGCGACATGTTTAGGGCACGAATAAGGCTAGAAATATACTATGGTGACCCTAAAGAAGAAAGTACACCTGCGGCAGCACGTTACGATCCTGACATCGCATGACGGCCAGAAAAGGACAACAGGTTATAAGGGAGACAACACTAAGATAATGGCAGTACTTTTACAGCTTTTTGGAATAAAAGGACAAAGGCAATGTAACGTGGTACCAACATATCCTTTTGTCCCCTTACGTGGCACTAAGGGACAAAAGCACACGAGTATAAATAGAAGTAACTCGAAAAAAAACACAACTCTGGAATTACATTTCCATTTCACCTACAAGAATACTCTCAAACACTCATACTCCAGCTAATCCGCGCACTGGAACAACTCTCTTAAACACTCAGTGATTTCAGGTAGCGCACACGACATAAATCCTAACATCGCCCTTAGGCCATCAACTCTGCTTAACCAGAATGATGGTGGGTTACATTTAACCACCCTTTATGAGATCATCATCTCATATGAGGGTTATTCACGGTACTCCGGACCGGAGAGTTAAACTCAAAAAATCCTTAAACCCCCCTTTATTGTTGATCTCGCATGAATTGAACCCCTTGGACCATTTTATGCTTGATCAAATGGCGCCATCCGTGGGACTCTAAGTTAAAAGGTTTAGTTAAAAACTTTTTCCCTTAAAGTTCTTTACATTCAAACATTTCTTTTTTGTATGTGTGTTTCAGTCCCAGGTAACTTTAAGCATATCGCGAAGAAATGACGAGTCAACCGGAGGTGTCAAAGGCAGTTCCAGCACGTTCGCAAGCACCGCGCATATCAAAACCTTGCGGGTACATAGGCGAGTAGCGGCACAAGTGCACTACCGAAAAGAACCATCCTTCCTCCCTCGCGAGAGACTCCTACTTAGGGTTTCAAAACTCCAGAAACTACGCGACCGATACCATGGGCGGCGAACACCACATAAGTGGGAACCATTCCCATCTATGTTGGCGCGTCTGGGTCCTCTGCGCTCGGTACTAACGCTGATTTCTCAAGTATCGAATCGCACACACCCACTACACCTGCAGGCACAATAGAAGCTTTGAAAAAATTGTGTTTTGACAAACAAGACCTGAACATTCAAAACACTCAGCTGAACTTGGGGTTGTATCAGATAGCGCCGCTAGCAGAACCGCGCCCAGCCCCAACAGTTTATGTCTCCTGACAGACACCTCTCAACATAGTGTCGAACTCTGCGTGAAGAACTCAAACACTTAAAGAGCGTTCCCAAAACCAAGCTAATTTGATCTACTCACTAATGAAAGTTGCACCAAATGATATGGTTGAGACTTTGAGCAACCAGGAAAGGCGGAGCTCATGATTAGAAACTTGTTCGCAAGAATGAAGGGAGTCAGTGTTAAGCCTAACTTTGAGACTGCACCCACTTCTGAAAAGTTTGCGTCTCACATACTTAACTACACTGCCCCTACTTTGCTCACAATTCCGCTCACATTAGGAAACTACGATGGACTTTCAGATCCTAATGATTTCTTGCAGAAATATGAGGATATTGCTCGCAATCAAAGGTGGACTGATGAAACCAAAAGCACAAAATTTCCTTCCCTTCTCAAAGGAATAGCGTGTCAACGGTTTAACAACATGCTCGCACCGCTCATCATCTCTTACCAAGAGTTGAGAGAACGCTTCTTGCTCAAATTTCACAACATGAGAGCATCCCGGAGGACTCATGTCGAATTTCATAATATCAAACAAAGACGCGGGGAATCTGTGGGACAGTTTATCGATAGGTACAGTCGAGAAGACGCACGCATTCCCAGCTTGGAAATCACAGAAAGTTTTTGGATTCTTTCATGGAATATATAGAGAGTGCCACTTACAATTATGGAAAAAATTTCAAAATAGAGACCGGGAGCACGACCAAACGCTCATCAAAAGCTTGGCAAAAAGTCTGGAAAAAATTCTTGCGACGGAACCAGTGTCACAGACTTTCAGCAGGCCTGCGCGCATGTTGGAGTACGCAAAAGAGTGACAGGTCTAAGTTTTGTGACTTTCATAATGACTACGGGCATGGGACTAACAGATGCAAGGCGTTGCCAGATAAGGTAGTTGCGTGTTTGAAGCAATGTGAGCTTCAGCACTTAAAGGAGTCAAGGTAACGCTCGCGCAAGGATGAATGTGATTAAGACAAGGAAAATGGACGAGACAAGGTGATTCATCACGTCGCAAAAGAGCGTATCACCGCAAGTACAAGACCTGTGCTCTCTCGGGAATACATGCAGGTCCCATTTTTGACCAGCAAAGTTCAGGAAGCCAAGAGTGACCTCATAATGGTCGGTATATGTTTTCCGAAGTTAAGACTCGGGATCGGGCACCTGTGTGTAGGCACTGGCAGCAGCGCCGACATCTTGTTTGAACGACACTTCCAAACTTCCGCGAAACTCAATCTATAGCTTGAAGATTATGACAAGTTGGCGAAAAGGTAAACAAAGAAAGTAAAGTTTAGCATCGTGCGCGCAACATTATATGATGCACTATTGGGATACCCGTCATCACAGAAGTTGGAGGAAGTGCTCCCCATCGCGCATAGTTTGTTCAAGTTTTCCACGAAAGCAAGAGTTGCGACGATGAGGTCAAAATCTCCAGAAAGCAGTAACAATCAGGTATTTTACTAATTGTTGATTCCGCGATTATAAGATGGTTAATTGATCTGAATAGATGCTTAAATGCGCAAACAGTTCAGCGCGCTTGCCACATTTAAATGAGCACAATCTTGTACAATCCAAAACATAAGACGCACGTTTTAAATGCACATTAATACATATTCACGGGCATTCGTTGATTTATAAAAAATATTGAACTGGTCTAAACAGGTCCTAAGGAACAACGCAATGGAAGTTGGAGAAGGAAACAACGCGACCAAAGGAGCAAAGGATGATGGGAACCGCGTCGTTCAGCCATGAAGTTACGCACGGCGAATGCAAGGACGTGTTTAGAGTCTTTGTAATTAAGTCGTGTTTTCATATGTTGTTCCTAGAAGAAAACCATCGTACTACCTATGTAACTGCGCTAGAAAAAAACTATTGTAATCAATCTCGGCAATGTGCCTGTATTTTTTTTTTATTTTCCAAGATATTGTCTGCAAAAATCTTTATGCCATATATAATGCAAAGTAGCTCTTTAACTTGGACTGATGTGTACGGTCGCGAATACCCCACGTACTCCTGCCTTTGAAGGGGTGTTTTCTCCAACCCCCCCGCTTGGCAGAAGCTTGGTTGGCAACAAGCTAGTTTTTATTACCGGAAGGTGACGGACATTGGTTTATCCTAGCCACACCCGAGCAGAATACGAGATCTGCAAGTCATGACTCTAAGCGATATGGTTGGTCGCCCTTAACTTCAATCATAAGTGTTGACGCACTTAGAAGACTCTCGATGCGCAACTATTAGGGTGCGTAATTGTAGTCTATGTTGTGTGCACAACAATATATATGATAAATCACGTGTTGACATGCCTTGAGTATGATATACAATTAACAAATTTAACTTGTTTAAGCCACACACATAACGTGCTTGAAACGATTAAGTCAATATGTGCACAATTGGTGTCACCACAATTCACAAGTACAGTTCTAAACCCGGTATCATGCGTACACAATATTTGAATATAAGTAATAAAAGTAATAACGCGAGCAGCAAGAAACATTACTTAGAAGAACAATTTTTTTTCATTTCATCAAGTGTTCATTATAAAAAGAGCAGTGCGCGTACAATACATAAACATAAAAAAACTACAAGACACCATTTAATAACTGCTCGATGGTAGCATTAGCATTCTGCGTCATAGCAACAAGGTCGGGCACGTCCACATGCTCTAGCGCGAGCGCATCAGCCTTTTCCTCCACGACAGCATCTGAAGGCATCCTCTCGGCCACAACAGGTGGTGGAACAGCAAGAAGTTGAACAAGCTTCCTCAAAAACCTCCAGAACCTGCACCTCTCAGCCGCCTTCATGGCATTCGCAGCCCCGTTATATGCATCGTTCATGGAAGGTGAATTGCAAGCACGTGTAATCAACCCAGGAAGCCCGGGTTTCAAAGTGAAGAATTGATCCCAAGCGTACTTACGCATCTCATCCAGTTCTTTGAGCTGCGCGGAATGTTGCTCAGCAGCTTTGCTGAGTGTAACACCCCATTTTCCCGTGCACGTCTAAAGGTACAAACTTAATTATTAGCACGTTTGTAAATGAGCCTAGTGTTAGTTAATGAGTATATATATACATATATATGTATATACATATGTATGTGTGTCGCATTGGTATTGAGTCGTATGAGGCTTAAGGTCGAAGCTTAGACGAGCATAAGAAGAGTGAACGAGGTGTGTTAGTGGTTTGACCCATCATTTTATGCTAACTTGTCGAAGGGATCAGGATCAGGCCACTGCCGTGCCGCGAGAAATGGGTCCGCGACGCGACAAGCAAAGCAAATATGGATCAGAACATGAGTTAAGAGTGGTGGTTTTTCCTTTGTAACGTCGCGCCGCGACATTTAGCGCCGCGCCGCGGCAATTCTGCAGTTCTGATTCCGGTTTTAGCTTAAATTAAATGACTTTAAGGGACAAAATGGTAATTTGACATGTAAATCTGATGGGAGCATTAACTCTCCACCACACATCCATTTATTTCATTTCCTTTTCCTTTTTCTTTCCTATTTCTCTCCCAAAACACAAAACCTACTTAGTTTAATCTTGAGATTTGGAGTTGGAGATTTGTGAATCAAACCTAGGAGCGAGATTTAAAGTTGTTCTCCTTGTTACTAGCTACAAGAAGATAGTCTTGGTAAGTTCTAACTTTATGTTTTAAGTTTTGATTGGGTAATGGCTAGGGTTTGGGTTACTAGAGATTTGTATGACCCATTTGAGAGTAAAATGGGCGAGTTTGTGTTATGTTGTCGTAATGAAACCCTAATAGGCACAATTTAGGGTTTTGGCCTTGTGAATTGAGGTTGTAAGTGTTAATTGGTGTTGTAATCACTAATGCACTTTAGGATTTATGAAAGAAGTGTAAATGGGTAAGTTTGACTTGATTGTGAATCTAAGAAATATAAAATGGGTCAAAATGTACTAGTTGACCTAATTAGATGAAATGGGTATGGATTACCCTAAGTTTTGTGTTGATTGAAGTTAATAGACTTTAATTCACTAGTCTTAGTGATTAAAGTCGAGTCTTGGCCATTTATGGGCGGTTGTGTGTAGTTGAGTCATTTAATGCAAATTGGGTCATTAAATGCTCAAGTGGGAGTATTGTGGTTAATCCCACTAGTTGTGAAATTGAATGTGCACTTAATGATTTAGGTACATTGCGTTGAAGCTCGGAAGTGCTAAATCATCATCCTTGTGATAAGGTGAGTGGAATAATTATACGTTCATGTATATGGCGTGTTTATTTATGAATGTTATGGTATGAACCATGTGCCGGTAGTGCCATAACATGTATGTGACGGATATAGGATGTGAACCACGTGCCGGTAGCATCAAGTGTGAACCACGTGCTGGTAGCACTATAAAGTGAGGCGTTAACCATGTGCCGGTAGCGTCAAAGTGTGAACCATGTGACGGTAGCACTATAAAAGAGTGAGACTCAAATGCGTATGGTGTGAACCACGTGCCGGTAGCACCATAGCGTTATGGTTAACCATATTATGTTGTGATCGTTTAGCATTATATATATATATGATGTTGAGTATATGCTAATGAGATTTGGTGTCAATGTACGACTTGTTGGTATTTCGGGTATGATTGACTTGCTATGTGAGTTACATGTTCGTGCGAGGTATTTGGTATTTGTGATTGCAAATAGATGGGTTATATATATGTATGTATAACTATTGCATTCACTGAGCATTGCTTACCCTCTCGTTGTTTACCATTTTTATAGGTTCCGGCTTGGACAAGGGTAAGGGCATACAGTTGGATTTGTTGTCTCCCGGTTGTGTTGACAGGGGGTGCTTTTGGGATAGCTTTTGAAGTGGCCCTAACGTTTTGGGTAGTTTAGCCCCAAACCATGCTCGAGTGTCGTTTGGATTATAAACTATCATTGTAGGGGGTCAAACTTGTATTGAACTTAATTAATGGCCTTCGTGCCTTTTGTAAACATTTAAATGGTTGTACGTTTAAATGGAACTTGTGGAATGGTTTACATATTTAATTGGAGCGTAAATGTGTATTGTATAAAAAAAAATTCATCGTATGGAATACGGGTTGGGTTGTTTCAAGTGGTATTAGAGCATGGTCTAAGGGATTTAGGCGACTTGAGATAGGTGCCTAGACTTGGATTTATTGTGTGAGCACTTTATGCGGGACTTGTAGAACTTTGGGTCTAATCAGGAATTGTTAGTGCTTTGGTTTATGTGAACTAACCTTGTGCTAATTGTTTTGTATTGTGTTTAGCAATCATCAAGCAAGACGGACGTTGTACTAGCGAGTTAATGCGACGTGCTCGCGTAACAACGATTAGCTACCGTTGTTACGGGTGCAAATCGTGTCAAACAAGTAATGTACGACGATTGTCGAGCAAGATGGAGTAGTGTGGTGTACATGTATATATTCACATGTTATGTCTTTTCGTTCTTTGTTTAATCCTTTCCGTTTTATAGAATGAAGACGAGAAACGGACACGATAATGATAACGGTGGTACGAGTGAGGATGTTGAACTCACGGCCAAGGTTGAGGCCATCTTTAAAAAGTTAAAGAAGGATTTTCTTGACGATGTCCGAAAGGTCTTCCAAGAGTCGGTCGATGGGCAAGTGACCGAAATGATCAACGATCGAATGAAAGCCGCAATAGAGGAGGCTTTAGAGGCTAGAAACATTTATCCTCGAGGCGAAAGGGGTGAAGGTAATGGTGGGGGTGGAAGGCGGGACTTCCACTACAAAAATTTCAAGGATACTCAACCTCCGATGTTTAATGGGGTGAGGGATCCATTGAAAAGCACTTGTTGGATTTCCGATATCGAGGGAGCTTTCCGTACCGCGGAATGTCCTCTCGAGAAGAAGACGAGGTATGGGTCTAGCATGTTACGTAAAGAAGGCAAGTTGTGGTGGGATGATAAAATCAATTTATATGGCGAAGAGCAATGCATGATCTTGACATGGGAGGAGTTTAAGAAGGAATTCTTCCAAGAATACCGAACTTCTTCCGACCTTGATAGAATCCGGGACGAGTTGTATCATTTGCAACAAGGTTCAATGGACTTGGTTACTCTCAAGTCTACCTTTTTGGCAAAGACTCGCTTTTGCCCGGAATACGTTGGTGACGATCACAAGCTAATGAAGGATTTCTACCGTACTTTGAACGACAAGTTGAAGGGTAAGATTAGTCGGGGTATGGCTAAGTCTTTTGAGGAGTTGTTTGAGTTGGCTCGGTGTTTTGAGCCAGAGGCTCCAAGGAAAAGCAATTTCACTTTTTCTAAAAGAAAGTTTGAAGGTTCGAGTCATTCGAACTTTTCAAATAAAAAGAACAAGAAAGGCTCCGAAAGCTTAAATAATGTGAAGAAGGGTGCTTTCGGGGGTTTCTGGCCCACATGTTTTAATTGTAAACAAAGAGGACACATGGCCCGTGATTGTACCAATGGCCCGAACAAATTTACTTGCTATAACTGTGGTAAAGAAGGACACCGAAAGTCAGAGTGTCCCGATTTGAACAGCGATAATGTTAAAAGGCTAGCGAAGGCGGCGGGTACGGTTCGAGGTCGAAACTATTTGATGACTAACGACGAAGCCAAGCAATCCAACGAAGTTGTCTCAGGTACCTTCTTGGTTAATTCTAATCCGGCAAGGATTCTTTTTGATAGCGGTGCAAATTTGTCGTTTGTGTCTCCAAAATTTGTGCCTAAACTTGATAGACCGTTAGCTAAGTTAAGTCGTCCGGTAGAAATCGAAATAGCGGACGGCAAGACGGTGCTAGTGGTTGATGTGTGTAAGAATTGTGATGTCGTTTTTGGTGCCAAAAACTTTAAAATTGATCTCATCCCTATGACTTTGGGCGATTTTGATATCGTTGTTGGTATGGATTGGCTCGATCGAAATAGAGCCGATATTGCATGCCATGAAAAGTTTATACTTGTGAAGACCCCAAGTGGGGGAGAGTTGATTATTCATGGCGATAGACGAAGAAGACTTGTGCCGATATGTTCTTTTGCACGGGAACGTCGTTTTCTTGTTAGTGGTGGCATGGCTTTTCTTGCCCATGTTGTTGATACTAGTGATGAGCCACCACCTATTCGTGAAATTCCGATGGTTAGGGAATTCGAAGACGTTTTTCCGGATGAGTTACCGGGTGTCCCGGCAGATAGACAAGTTGAATTCCGCATTGAGTTGGTTCCGGGAGCTACTCCCATTGCTAAAACTCCTTATTATTTAGCACCAACGAAAATGCAAGAGTTGTTAAATCAAACCCAAGAGTTGCTCGAGAAGGGTTTTATTCGACCGAGTGCTTCGCCGTGGGGCGCTCCGGTTTTATTCGTGAAAAAGAAGGATGGTAGTATGCGAATGTGCATCGATTACCGGGAGTTGAATAAAGTGACAATCAAAAATCGTTATCCACTGCGTAGGATCGACGATTTGTTTGATCAACTCCAAGGTGCGACGTATTTCTCTAAGATCGACCTACGGTCCGGCTATCACCAAATGCGGGTCCGTGAGGAAGATATTGAGAAAACGGCTTTTCGAACACGTTATGGGCATTTTGAGTTCGTAGTTATGCCTTTTGGTCTTACAAATGCACCGGCGACATTCATGGATCTTATGAACCGAGTGTGCCAACCTATGTTGGACAAGTCGGTAATTGTGTTCATTGACGACATACTTGTTTATTCAAAGAGTATGAACGAACATGAACATCATTTACGTGAAGTATTGAAGACATTATGAAAGGAGAAGTTGTATGCTAAGTTCTCCAAATGTGAATTTTGGCTAAGGGAAGTTCAATTCCTTGGTCATATTGTGAACAAGGAGGGTATTCAAGTGGATCCGGGGAAGATAGAGACGGTGAAGAGTTGGAGACAACTGACTACGCCTACGGAGGTCCGAAGTTTTCTCGGATTGGCCGGTTATTATCGTCGGTTTATCCAAGACTTTTTTAAGATCGCTTCTTCATTGACGAAATTGACGAGGAAGAACGCGTGGTTTGTTTGGGAGAACGAGCAAGAAGTTGCCTTTCAATTGTTAAAGAAGAAGTTATGTCAAGCTCCGGTGTTAGTGTTGCCGGAAGGAGTGGAAGACATGACGGTTTATTGTGATGCTTCGTTAAATGGACTCGGGTGTGTTCTAATGCAAAGAGGTAAAGTCATCACTTATGCCTCTCGACAATTAAAGGAACACGAGACGAGATATCCGACTCATGATCTTGAGTTGGCGGCGGTTGTGCATGCATTGAAAATTTGGCGCCATTACTTGTATGGTGTCAAGTGTACGATTTATTCGGATCATAAGAGTTTGAAACACCTCTTTAATCAACGAGATTTGAATTATTGTCAACGTAGGTGGATGGATGTGGTGAAAGATTATGATTGTGAAATACTTTATCATCCGGTCAAGGTGAATGTGGTCGCGGATGCGTTAAGTCGAAAGATCATCACTCGGCGTTACGATTGGGATTGTTACGTATGATTATTACTAACGATTTTCTTGAAAAACTCGGTGTGATTCAAATAGAGGCTTATGTTCACAACAAGCATGCGGAGCGAATTGTGGGACAATCGGAGTTCATTACTATGGGCTCGCGTGGTTTTTTGTCTTTTCAAGGAAGAGTGTGGGTGCCTAAGATGGGTGATTACCGACAAGTGCTACTCGATGAAGCACATAAGTCAAAGTATTCCATTCATCCGGGCGCGATAAAAATGTATCTTGATTTAAGGAAAGATTATTGGTGGCCGGGCATGAAACGTGATGTTGTGAAGTATGTTGAGTAATGCATCACGTGTTTGCAAGTTAAAGCCGAGCACCAAAAGTCGTATGGTAAGTTACAACTGTTAGAAATCCCGAAATGGAAATGGGAGTACGTTACCATGGACTTCATCACAAAGTTACCTAAAACGGTGAGAACCCAATTTGATTCGATTTGGGTTATAGTAGATCGATTGACGAAGAGTGCTTTGTTTCTTCCCATTAAGGAAGCGATATCGTCGGAGACTTTGGCTAAGTTGTTTATCAAGGAAGTCATCTCTCGACACGGCGTTCCTATATCGATTGTTTCGGATCGAGATACTCGTTTTACATCTCGGTTTTGGGAAAAGTTTCACGAAGACATGGGCACGCAACTGAATTTGAGCATGGCGTATCATCCTCAAACAGACGGTCAAACCGAACGTACGAATCAAACTTTGGAAGATATGTTACGAGCATGTATTATCAATTTTGGTGGTAATTGGGACGAGCACTTACCTTTGGTGGAATTCTCGTACAATAATAGTTATCATACTAGTATTGGGATGCCACCTTATGAGATTCTTTATGGGCGTAGGTGTCGAACCCCGATTTGTTGGGGTGAAGTGGGACAAAAGAAAATCGGGAGTACCGATTTGGTTTTAGAGACGGATAGCAAGATTGATGTGATTCGAGAGCATTTGAAAAAGGCTCAAGATAGGCAAAAATCTTATGCCGATAAACGTAGATGAACGATCGAATTTCAAGAAGGTGACATGGTGATGCTTAAGGTTTCGCCATGGAAAGGTATTATTCGATTCCGGAAACGAGAAAAGTTAGCTCCTCGGTTTATTGGGCCATTTAAGGTTTTAGCTCGTGTTGGTGAGGTCGCGTATCGTGTGGAATTACCCGAAGAGCTTGCGGGGATCCATAATACATTTCATGTTTCCCACCTCCGTAAGTGTCTTGCGGATGATTCATCTTGGGTGCCATTAGACGAGATTGAGCTAAATAATAAGTTAGAGTATATCGAGGAACCGATTGCCATACTTGATGAGAAGGTCAAAAGGTTGAGACATAAAGAGGTTAGGACTTTTAAAGTTCAATGGCGTCGTAGTAAGGGTTCCGAGTTTATTTGGGAGCCCGAAGAGTTTGTATTGGTTTATCTTCCTTCTTGTCATGCGGCTTGGATCGCGAGGACGCACTCCGATTTAAGTGGAGGAGAGTTGTAACACCCCGTTTTCCCGTGCACGTCTAAAGGTACAAACTTAATTATTAGCACATTTGTAAATGAGCCTAGTGTTAGTTAATGAGTATATATATATACATATATATGTATATACATATGTATGTGTGTCACATTGGTATTGAGTCGTATGAGGCTTAAGGTCGAAGCTTAGACGAGCATAAGAAGAGTGAACGAGGTGTGTTAGTGGTTTGAGCCATCATTTTATGCTAACTTGTCGAAGGGATCAGGATCAGGCCACTGCCGCGCCGCGAGAAATGAGTCCGCGACGCGACAAGCAAAGCAAATCTGGATCAGAACATGAGTTAAGAGTGGTGGTTTTTCCTTTGTAACGTCGCGCTGCGACATTTAGCGCCGCGCCGCGGCAATTCTGCAGTTCTGATTCCGGTTTTAGCTTAAATTAAATGACTTTAAGGGACAAAATGGTAATTTGACATGTAAATCTGATGGGAGCATTAACTCTCAACCACACATCCATTTATTTCATTTCCTTTTCCTTTTTTCTTTCCTATTTCTCTCCCAAAACACAAAACCTACTTAGTTTAATCTTGAGATTTGGAGTTGGAGATTTGTGAATCAAACCTAGGAGCGAGATTTAAAGTTGTTCTCCTTGTTACTAGCTACAAGAAGATAGTCTTGGTAAGTTCTAACTTTATGTTTTAAGTTTTGATTGGGTAATGGCTAGGGTTTGGGTTACTAGAGATTTGTATGACCCATTTGAGAGTAAAATGGGCGAGTTTGTGTTATGTTGTCGTAATGAAACCCTAATAGCCACAATTTAGGGTTTTGGCCTTGTGAATTGAGGTTGTAAGTGTCAATTGGTGTTGTTAATCACTAATGCACTTTAGGATTTATGAAAGAAGTGTAAATGGGTAAGTTTGACTTGATTGTGAATCTAAGAAATATAAAATGAGTCAAAATGTACTAGTTGACCTAATTAGATGAAATGGGTATAGATTACCCTAAGTTTTGTGTTAATTGAAGTTAATAGACTTTAATTCACTAGTCTTAGTGATTAAAGTCGAGTCTTGGCCATTTATGGGCGGTTGTGTGTAGTTGAGTCATTTAATGCAAATTGAGTCATTAAATGCTCAAGTGGGAGTATTGTGCTTAATCCCACTAGTTGTGAAATTGAATGTGCACTTAATGATTTAGGTACATTGCGTTGAAGCTCGGAAGTGCTAAATCATCATCCTTGTGATAAGGTGAGTGGAATAATTATACGTTCATGTATATGGCGTGTTTATTTGTGAATGTTATGGTATGAACCATGTGCCGGTAGTGCCATAACATGTATGTGACGGATAAAGGATGTGAACCACGTGCCGGTAGCATCAAGTGTGAACCACGTGCCGGTAGCACTATAAAGTGAGGCGTGAACCACGTGCCGGTAGCGTCAAAGTGTGAACCATGTGCCGGTAGCACTATAAAAGAGTGAGACTCAAATGCGTATGGTGTGAACCACGTGCCGGTAGCACCATAGCATTATGGTTAACCATATTGTGTTGTGATCGTTTAGCATTATATATATATATATGGTGTTGAGTATATGCTAATGAGATTTGGTGTCAATGTACGACTTGTTGGTATTTCGGGTATGATTGACTTGCTATGTGAGTTACATGTTCGTGCGAGGTATTTGGTATTTGTGATTGCAAATAGATGGGTTATATATATGTATGTATAACTATTGCATTCACTAAGCATTGCTTACCCTGTCGTTGTTTACCATTTTATAGGTTCCGGCTTGGACAAGGGTAAGGGCATACGGTTGGATTAGTTGTCTCTCTGTTGTGTTGACAGGGGGTGCTTTTGGGATAGCTTTTGAAGTGGCCCTAATGTTTTGGGTAGTTTAGCCCCAAACCATGCTCGAGTGTCGTTTGGATTATAAACTATCATTGTAGGGGGTCAAACTTGTATTGAACTTAATTAATGGCCTTCGTGCCTTTTGTAAATATTTAAATGGTTGTACGTTTAAATGGAACTTGTGGAATGGTTTACATATTTAATTGGCGCGTAAATGTGTATTGTATAAAAAAAAAATTCATCGTATGGAATACGGGTTGGGTTGTTTCACTGAGATCGGCGTTGGCGGTTTTCAGTTGATCCCTCTCCGCCTTGACCAACTGGAGTTCCTTGGCAAGCGTCTCTTTATCAGAAGACGCTTGAACAACTGCCACCTCTGCGCTAGCACGTTCACCCCGTGCCGCCTTCACCTCATCGTGAAGCTTGTTGAGGAGTTCCCGCGCCTCCTGCATGCTAAGGGCCTCCTGCCCCGAGCCGGACTCCCCCTTCAGCAGC
The DNA here is from genome assembly GCF_046630445.1 of Rutidosis leptorrhynchoides. NCBI lineage: Eukaryota > Viridiplantae > Streptophyta > Magnoliopsida > Asterales > Asteraceae > Rutidosis > Rutidosis leptorrhynchoides. The sequence continues at coordinate 563,762,359 of NC_092335.1, forward strand.
GCATACTTATCTTGAATCCGGGAGGCGTCACGAAAAAAATGTGGTGAGCATTGTCTGCACATCCATGTATAGATCTGCCTCTGGATTCTCCATTTTGAACAGCTTCATTACGCTCGCAGGAGTATAGTCCATCAGAAACTTCAGCTGGGTCGTGGCAGCTCCAGATGGAACCTCCAAAAACTCTGCCAGCTTGTTAAACTGCAAAAGGACGTCCTGAGGAGGGCGATGCGTGCCCTCATCACCCTCTGCACAATATAGAAAAGATGAAGTCAAGCGTTAGTAAACAGTGCATCAAGTCAAAATAACAAGGAGTTGTAAGAAGAAGTGCGCTTACCAGACGTCTTCTTCGTCTTCTTATGGGACTTCTCCCCGCTCTTATCTGAATGGTTGCGCTGCTTCTTCTTATAAGAAGAAGCACCTTGGATGGCCAAATCACCTTGGCCAACAGCAGGAGGAACGGGACCCCTTGTATCGTGGTCGCTGGATTCGATGTCTGTGTGTGGAACCCCCTCCTCCTCAGAACGCTCACCAACCATGGGCACGTGAGAATCGGCACCATAAGGAGGAACATAAACCCCCCCCCCCCCGGTGCTGGTAGTAGGGATGGAATCTCCCTCAGCTTGAGATCCCTCGATCTCCTCGCCCCCATGACGGGCAGTAATCTCATCAAGGTCCTCATCCTAGAGCACAGTAAGGACCGGCATCACTGCAAAATAGACACAGTAAAGTTAGTATGCGTAGTTAACAAATAATCTACACTGCGAATTATAAAGATAACATATGTTGGTCGTCGTACCCTGCCCTTTGTACCGTCGTACCCTGCCCTTTGTACAGCAGAACCGACGCGATGGCAGGATAAGTACATACTTGACCAACACGAAGAATCTCAGTCGCGTATGTGCGCACTGGGAGCTTCTTCCCCATGCATATATTGAATATATGCTCCTCGTCAGGTGTCATGTTGGGCTTCAAGTCTTGTTAACACCGGAGTGCCATGCGCACACATTGGTGCAAAAATTGGGAATGAAAGAGTTGTCACGAAAAAGAAGGAATTCTTCCACTTCTTGTGCATGCCCGCTTTTGTATGCTGGGCTAACTTCAAGCGCTCTCGAAATATGAACCAGCCATTCTCATGTGCCTGGTAGGAATAGACATTCCTGAATAGGTTCACTGTAGGGGCAAAGTTTTGCGCCCTACACCACATCTCAAAGAGAGATAGTTTATAGGCGCTGTATGGGTGGAGCTGGCCAGCGTCAATGCAAAAATGGTGAAGAACATATAAGAAGAAGGAGGTAGGTGGATATCGAAGGTTGCCGTATTGCATCACCTTCGAGTATATGGCTACTTTTTCGGTAGGAGGGTCATGAGCGCTTTGTTTGTCACTAGGGGAATAGGGTTTAAAGCACGAAACATAGGATAATCCCTCATGATCTCCTCTAGATCCTGGCGAGTGATCACAGAAGAGATCTCATCGATGTTATTCCTTTCGGTAGTAGAAGTAGAAGAAGACATAATTTTTTCGTAGGAAAAAGAAAGGTGGGAAAGAAAGCTCTAATCAGATGATCTTTTGAGAATAAAGTGAAGAAAGCTGAAAAAAGCGTCGAGTTGATTGCACAAGGAAGGAAGAAGAAGAAGTTGTATAGGCGATGAAATATTTCATGAAGAGGTTAATGGGGTATTTATAGGGAAATTTTGGGAAACGTGGAGAGAAGGAAAACACTTCGCCGCCTTACACGTGTCGCAAATGCAACGAAGAAAAAACTGACATGCAACGGTAACTGTGCAAGGATGATGGTTGAGTTGACTGCCTCCCATGGGTGACAGACTAACAAGCCGTAAAAACCACCCTAGCATTAAATGCAACTCTATAGCGCACTATATGTCATAATTAGAGTTCTACATCGTGCGCAATACCTAGCATTAAATGCACTAATCTAGCGCACTGTATGTCATAAGTGAAGTTCTGCATCGCGCACAATGCCTAGCATTAAATGCACTTCTTTAAAGCGCGTTGTATGTTGTAATTAGAGTTCTACATCACGCGCAATAAATTGCGCGTAATATAGAACTGGGGGGACTTAATGATGCGAATAGCTGCACATCCATTTGCGCAATATCAAATTAGCGCGTATCGCCCCATATAATCGCGCATGATCATATCCATATGCTGGCTAACACGCTATCTAGTCCCGCTTTGGTAATATGCCCACAAACATTGGTCGCACAGTCTAAACTTGGCGCCATGTTTAGGGCACGAATAAGGCTATAAATGTACTATGGCAACACTAAAGAAGAAAGGACACCTGCGACAGCACGATACGATCCTGACATAATGGCAGTACTTTTACAGCGTTTTGGAATAAGGGAGACAGCACTAAGATAATGGCAGTACTTTTACAGCTTTTTGGAATAAAAGGACAAAGACAATGTAACGTGGCACCAACATATCCTTTTGTCCCCTTACGTGGCACTAAGGGACAAAAGCACACGAGTATAAATAGAAGTAACATGAACAAAGAACACAAATTTCACCTACAAGAATACTCTCAAACACACATGCTCCAGCTAATCCGCGCAACCGAAACAGCTCTCTTAAACACTCAACGATTTCAGTTAGCGCACACGACGTAAATCCTAACATCGCCCTTGGGCCATCAACTCCGATTAACCCGAATGATGGTGGGTTACGTTTAACCACCCTTTCTGAGATCATCATCTCGTATGAGGGTTATTCACGGTACTCCAGACCGGAGATTTAAACTCAAAAAACCCTTAAACCCCCCTTAATTGTTGATCTCGCATGAACCGAACTCCTTGAACCATTTTATGCTTGATCACACCGGTTATCGGATTGGAAAGCAAAAGCCTTACGTTTTGGGGGCCGCATTACTCTCACAAAATCGATTCTCAGTAGCCTTCCGCTATACGCCTTCTCCCTATTATGTGCTTCCTCAAGCGTCATCAACTTGCTCGAAGGTTTGAGACGTAATTTTTTTTTGGCGGGGCCGGGGATAATACAAAAATGACATTTGTAAAATGGGAACATGTCACTTTGTCTTACGAACAGGGCGGACTAAACATTGGGTCTTTAAATGCAAAAAAACATCGCGTTACTCAGAAAATGGTGCTGGCGTTTTACGGTGGAAAATAATGCATTTTGAACTACGGTCATTAAAAGTATCCACGGGCGGGACGGGGGTTGGATTTGAATAGAATTTCCATCAATAATAACCGAAAATCAATTTGGAATGGAATTAAATACATATAAGTGGAACGTGAAAAAATGGATATTTCTTTTACAAACTCGTTTACTAAAGTCGTGAACAATGGTGAAGACACTCTTTTTGGAAGTATTCATGATTAGGTAATCAACCGTTGTGCAATTGTTTTGGAACTCTTTAGGCTTGAGAAAGACAAAACTGCAAGTATTAAAAAGAGGGTTCGTAGAGACGAAAGGAGTATGTCAACACGTTGGAAATTTATTCGGGAACCAATGGTCAGAGTTGTTTCTGATCTGCAGCAAATCGAGCAAGAAATCTTGGGGTATTGTTTTGGCAAATAAGGTAGTGATGTGTGGAAATGGGATTTACATGGAAGTGGTCTTTATTCAACAAGTGATATGTTGTATTTACTCAATGAACAAAGGGCGACTACATGTGTCTCTAACCCGAAACCTACACTTCGAAATAAGTTGTTACCTCAAAAGATTGAAATTTTTGTCTGGCGTGCAATATTGGGTCGACTTCCTGTTAGAACGGAGCCTGATAAAAAATGAATTGATCTTGACTCAACAAGATGTCCGGTATGTGATAATGATATTGAAACCTTGGAACACATTCTTTTGCATTGCAGTTTTGCGAAGGACAAATGGACAGGGTGGCTCGTTGGTGGGATTCACATATATCTATCCCAAGTTCGGTGAAGGATCTCCTTAAAGCAACTAACACTTTTGGTAATTCAATGACCTGCAATAAATTTTTGCAAGCAAGTGTTTGGGTGGGCGCTTATTTGATTTGGCAAAATAGGAACAATACTCTATTTCGTAACAAAAAATGGATGGGTCCCGTAGCCTTTCAAATATTACAAGTTCGAAGTTTTGATTGGATCGTGAATCGTTCGAGGCGAAAAGATATGGACCGGCTACAATGGATGGCGAATCCACACACAATCGACGATCATGGATAGTTAGTGGCATCATTTTGTTTCGTGATGTCTTTGACAAGTTTTCGATTACATAGTTTTAGAATGTATAGCTTCTCGTGTAGCTTTTGAATGTATATCTCATGTAGCTCCATATCTCCTTTTTCTTAAAGGTTGATCCCTGTAATATTTCTTTGATTAATGGATTGGTTTTGCTTTTCAAAAAACAAAATTAAATATAACATAACATAATTGAAATCTATCCCGCACACATGTAATTTTTATCTAATATAGAATACAAAATTTGCCGAATCAAACTCAGATTATGACAAATTAAATGTGTAATTTGTATGTTCATTTTGTTAGATATACGTGTTTTATTGTAATATATTATAGTTAATTCATTATGGTTGTAAACAAAATGTATGTGTGATAGTAAATGCATTTATTATAGTACTTTTGTATGCATATATATCTATATTTATGTATTTTTATACGGAGTATGTATTTTGGGTGCTAATAGATATATCCATAAATGAAACATTCCATCTATATCAATATCCATTTAGATTCATCCATATTCAAATTTATATCCATTTAAATTCATCTATATCCATCATGAATTAGTTGAATCGGGTAAATTCACTGTATCAGATGACCATTTATAATATAAGTCGTTAGGAATTGAAACATTATCTCACAAAATATATATCCCAACCCCTACATTTGAACCCACAATCTTATATTTGATAAATATTGGGTAATTTAAAAAATCGTTAACATTAATTATCTAGAATATTGACTAACATTAACATTAATGATGAAGAATGTTAAATTATAACACTAATTAACATTAACATGAATGTAATATTAGTATTAACATGAATATTAAATTATAATACTAATTTATAAATATTATTAATTTTATAAATATCATTCACTCAATAAATATATAAATTATCTGATAATATAATATTTGGATCAATTGATATTTTTATCAAGAGAGAATTACAAAATGGGTAGAAGTGGAGAAAGAAAAAAAAAATCCTAAAGATCAGGTAGAGTATATACTTGAGCAGATCTGATGTTCTGTATTTCGTGACCCTATATACAATTAGTCAAAGAACATTGAAAAGTACTTGAATGTACCAATTTGAAATCTAATAAACACCAAACAACCAACAATTTACAATGGCTTCATTTGCCAAATATCCCAACGAATGTTACATACGGATCTACTACGAATCCAATTAAAAGCTACCCAGCTTATAGAATCAAACAAAAGTTCTTTCTTCAATGTGTTGTTAGCAAACAACACCTCATTCCGATATCTCCAAATATGCCTTAGAAGCGACAAGAAGCCAACGTATATGACATCCTTCAACCTCGAATTCAACTGTAATGCATCCAACCACAACATGCAATCTGACGAAGGTTCGAAAGAGGCAACTTGCAATTGTAACCAAATCTTGATCTTGAGCCAAAGAGACACCATCAAGGGGCATGAAAATAGAACATGATCGATACTTTCCACTCGATTGTCACATAACACACAATCTATCCTTTGAATTTCTAATCCCCTTCTCGATAAGTTTAGCCTAGAAGGAAGACGATCCTAAGCTATTTCCCAAATTAAAATGTTTACGTTTCTAGGAACCAACTTAGCCCACCTTGTAACATTGTTCGAACTCAGAAAACTGACTTCGTCCATATGTGCACGAGTTGCGTTAACCTAGAACGAGTTATCAACACCAATCATTCATTCCCACGAGTTACGAACATCTGATATAACAACCTCGTCAATATGGGCTTGTAACCAGTCCAACATCTCGCGATTTATAAGCCCAATATCACGGGCCCAATTCCAAGTCCCGGAGCCTTCTTGTATCATATCTGCCACCGTACATTCTTTATCACTAGAAAGATGATATAGTCTACTAATGGTGTATCATATGGGCTACACGCACAAAAACATCATTATTACTTAAAAGAAGCACTTGAAACGCACAAAAATATCAACATATAGTATTTTTTTTTTTATTGTACATTCGTTCAGCGTTCTCCGATCGATTAAGACAGTCCAGCATCATGCGTAAACCTTGAAGGCAGCTTCTATGCTTAAGCCCTTAAATAAACGCGCGAGCAGCACACATGCCACGTCAGCGTCAAGCACAAATTTGAAAAGCAAACTTCGTATGAATCAATTAATCCATATCTGACACGTGTATCCGAAAATCAAGGAGGATCTGTGCCTATAAATAGGACCCTGGGTCACTACATTACATCATTCAGTAACTTGTGGCAGAGAACACACTTTCTCTCTAACGCGATACTTTCTCACTCTAGAACTTCACCGCATAGCAACACTAAGTAGACGGACCAATTCACAGTTTGGTCCCGGAAGATTGATAAGGCCACCACACGGAGAATTCGTCCGTGATCCGGGTGTGCAGGGATTATCCCGAGGGCAAACATCAATCGACAACATATCCCACCACGCTGAGCAGTTCTAGTGTTGTACTGGTATATATATTAGCCGCTAGCCGAAAAATAGTACCAACATCTACCAAATTTTAACCTTAACGAACCTTTTCCTTTTCAATTGTTTGTCCAAAATTTTACCGATTGTCCATTTCCAATCTTCACTCGTAAGTTGTTATTGGGAAGTAGATTACGGTTTTGCGCTATTAAAAAACAATGAACAATACACGACCATGTACTATTACCAAGGTTATTATGACCATAATATAGACATCTATTCTCAACGGATATCGCCCGAATGACATTGACCCACATTGCGTCCGGACATGTAAAGAATCTCCATATCCACTTTAGTAACACTGCATTTTTAAAAGCTCGAAGACTACCAATATCCAACCCACCGCATTCACGAAATGCCATCACCTGTTCCCATCGGATCCAATGAATCTTTGTTACATTACCGGAACTCCCCCAAAAAATTCGAGCACGTAAACTTTCAAGTTTATCGATGATCGTTTATGAATATTTGTATAACGAAAATTGATAAATGCCTAGACTTCCAAGAACCGCCTTTTTGAGTGTTAACCAACCTCCGATGGAAAGTAAATTCGCCTTCCAAGTTGAAAGTTTTTTTGTGTATCGGTTAACCAAATTGTCCCAGTTTGACTCCCGATTCATTAAACCGCTGACCATCAACCCAAGATACACAAAAGGCAGCGAGCCTTTACTACATCCCGACTGCCGAACCATATGATATAATTCATCTTCTGTTACTCCTACACCAAAAATATGTGACTTCAACATATTAATACGCAAGCCTGATAAACCATAAAATTCATTTAAACATTGCAGCAGGTAATCCATATTCGCAATGCTCCATTTTGCCATGAATATAGCATCATCTGCATAGTACGAATGTGAAATATTGATCGAAGGATGACCTATACCAGCCCCACAAATTCTTCCATCCAAAACACTTTCCTAAACCAATAGATGTAAGCCTTTCATCACAATTACAAACAAAAAAGGGGCTCAACGGGTCACCATGTCTTAAACCTCTTTGAATCTCAAACTCATTAGTTGGGCTTCCGATACTTAGAATTGATGTTCGTGCGGATGGGGAACATCTTAATCTACGACCGTCACACTAAACCAAACCCAACTTTGAGAGCTTAAAATCCAAGAAATTCCAACTTACAGAGTCGTACATCTTATCAAAATAAATTTCAAAAATCAACAGTTGTTGTTTCTTCTTACTATTTCCCTTTCACTTACTATTTTCCTTTCCCTATTACAAACATCGTATTGAATGAATCGGTTGGCTAGGTCCCCTGTCTTATATGATATTGTGGTTTGTAGTACCCAAACTTAGCTTAATTTGTGAATTCGATATAGGTGTTCATGTACATGATATGTATGTAGTTTTATGGTGATGATGTTGATGTTGAGATGATGAATCTAGATGAATGAAATGTATGAAACGTACAATAACAGAAAATGTAATAAACGAAGTGTATTGATAATCTCACTAATTACATTTTCACATCCATTATTGACATCGTCTCCCTATTTTAATGGGCGATGTTCGAGACATAAAAAATGGACCCTTATAAACCCTAAATTTAAATATTATATAGAAAGATATATAGTGCTAAAAATTTATTAATAGAAAATAAGTTAATATGCGATTAAATTGTATGATAAAGTAATTTTCATTCCTTAATTTATGAGAAAAAATAATATAAATGAAGGTATTATTATATGTGACTTTTAAAATTTTGAGTCCCTACAAACATTGAGAGTACTAGGGGTGTTCATCGGTTCGGTTTTTCGGTTTATTCGGTTCGGTTTTTTCGGTTTTTAAACTTATAAAATCAAAACCAAAAACCAAACCGAAACTAAATTTATTTATCAAAACCATAACCAAAACCGAACCGAAAACCGAATTTAATTTCGGTTTAGTTTCGGTTAAAACCGAAAATCACTAAAAATAAAAATTCTAACAAACATAAACTTACATATAAATTAGGAATAACGGTTGTGGATAAAATTTAAGTATACAAAGTATATAACATGTTTATTATTTAATAAAAATGTAATAATACATCAAATATAATATAAATATATAAATATTATAATTATAAATATGTTTTAATATGTTATTAATTTGAATTCGGTTTTTAATTTGGTTTCGGTTAATCAAATTTAAAATTTCAAAACCAAAAACCAAACCAAAAACCGAATTACGAATTCGGTTTCGGTTTCGATCGATCCAAAAACCGTTTAAAAAATTCGGTTTGGTTATTTTTAGTTTGGATTCGATTCAATATTCGGTTTGAAACTAAATGGTGCACACCTCTAATTGAGACCTTGTTCGACTGCACACTTTGCATATGTGGCCGAGACGCCCTGATTATTGAACATGTTTGTGAATAGTCTCTTTAGTGAATCTAGAGAGAATTTCACAAGGGGTTTACTGTGTGTGGGGAATGAAATGCTTATGGTAATGTGAGTCGGAGGTTAGTATTTTTAGTCTTTAACTAACCTCTTTACATTATTAATCATGCACATCATAATATTTAAAAGTTTTAAACCTAAAATGGTTTTATGAGAAAAGGATGAGTCCAATTACTATGAAATCGATGCTTTCAGTTAACACTCAATTGATCGAAATCGAATTTAAATTGAGTCTCTTACTAGAAATCTTCAAAATTGATACGAGTATTTAAAAGTTGTCTAATATTTCAGGTCTATAATAGGAATCTAATACGAACTGAATGAACCATCTCTATAATTATCAAAAATTTCAAAGTTCTTGCACTTTTCATGAGATTTCCTTCATCTCACATTTAAATAACAATATACTGCTTATGTCCTATTTAATTGTCCACAAATAAAGAATACGAAAGTTAAAAATACGAAGTATTATTAGAGAGGTCCCAACGGTACCGCCCTGAGGGCCGCTCAGCCAACCGCCCTCCTGGGCGTCGGTGGCAGCGAGCCGCCCAGGAGTCCGCCCTCCTGATCGTGTTCCATTTCGTGCTTTATAGTCATTTTCGTGGACAGGTGTTTTGGCAAAAATGACCGCTTGAAATAAAAAAAGAAATATAACGGCTAGCTTGCAACGTCTCTTTTTTTCTTTTCTTTTTTAAACACTATATAAAGTACTCTTCATTTCTACATTTTACACAACTACAAACTACGCTATGTTTCTCTCATTTAAATCAATCTCTTTCATTTCTACATTTTATACAATCTTTTTTTTTTTTTTTTTACCAAACAATGAGTTCGAAAAAAACCCCAATCAAAGGCAAATCGAAACAACGCCCTCAAGTTCAAGATCCGAATGCAGTCGGTCGCGACATGATCCAAAAGTTACTTGAACAATCGCAACAAAATACCGGTTTTTCTCGCTTTGCAAATGCTAATCCATCTAATCTATTTGCGGGTATATTTCCAAACATTCATACACAACAAAGTCAATAACAACAATACTACACTAACCAACGATATCAACAACAATATCCCTACAATATGAACCAACAATCTCAACAAACACCATATTATCCAACACTTCGTGACGAATCGGATGGTGAAGAAGTTACCGAAACTCCATGCCATGTCGAAGCCGATTTCGAACCTCCCGTGGCCGATTTTCGAGGAAAAAAAGTGAGGTGTCCGAAAATTCCTTGGACCGACTTGGAAACAAAAATTTTAGTCGAGCATTATGTGTATGTTTCCAAACATCTGGATGCGGGAAACGACCAAATAAGTGGTAAATGGGCTAAAATTCAAAGAGATGTTAAGAATTTTATTGCTATTTATTCGAAACTTGAGAAAATGTGGCAAAGTGGTTGTTCGAGGGAGCGGCCCGAAAACAATTCAAACACCAAACCAACCAAACCAAGCGACAATTCGCTTTTGAGGATGCGTGGCGAGTTTTAAGGGATTGCCCGAAGTTTATGGAAAGTGAAGGTATATCGGCTACCAACAAAAGAAAACAAGCCGATGAAATACCAATTCCAACCGAGGCTAGTTCGAACCCCCGAACACAAGCACGAAACCCGACCCAACCCACTTTGAAATTTTAGATAAAGATCACGACCCAATCTGACGTCCTCCAAGTCGACCTAAAAGTCAAAGGGAATCGTACTCATCCGAATGCCGCGAGTCGTATGTCATCCGACGAAGTTCGGATAAAGATAGCACAAACCGCCGAAGCTTCTCAACTAGCGGCGACTAAAACCATGAAAAAGTTTTATGAAGAAAGCGATACGAGAACAATGTTGAAAAGTTTGAAACTTCTTTTCGAACCGGTGTCACGTGACTTGCCTCCCGACGAATATGAAATGATGTTGAATTATCGAGCGAGACTTAAGAAAATTATTCGTTTAAATTATGTGTCGTGCGTGAGTTTTGTTATAAAAAATAAAAATAAAATAAACATTGAAAAGTCATTCTCATCACTATTTTGTATGTGACTTTAGAATTTTACATATAGATCCAATTATCAACACGAAGAAATGAAAAACGTGCAAATTGTTAAAGGCATTTAAAAGGCCATAATATGGTCACGGTTTCTTCATATAACATCAGAAACATACAACACTTAAGTTAATATCTCTCATACAATCATCTACACCGTCTGCCACCACAAACCACCACCCTCCGCCACTCAAAATGGGCAGAGCACCATGTTGTTCAAAAGTCGGTTTGCACCGTGGTGCATGGTCCTCCGATGAAGATAAACTCCTTACTAATTACATTCAAACTCATGGTGAAGGTCAATGGCGTTCATTACCCTCTAAAGCCGGTACGTTAATTAAATAATTTAATTTTTTCAATATCAACTTATATCATCTTTTGAGGATATATACTTGAATATTTTTTTAATTATTTTCCGAAAAATTTAAAATCAATTAGTTATAAGGGAAGCTATACGAACTTAACATAAATTTATTTAATTCACTTTATCAGTGCACATATATAGTACGTATAACTTTTACCGAAGCATTATAAAATGTGACATTTTATAATGCTTCGGTAAAAGTTATACGTACTATGAATATGAATTTAAGATAAAAATATAAAGGTTGTATGCTTAAATAATGTAACATTTTCATATTTGTATGGATGGATGGATGTAGGGTTGCTTAGATGTGGGAAAAGTTGCCGGTTGAGATGGATGAATTATCTCCGGCCAGGTATTAAACGAGGAAACTTCACTTCGGACGAGAATGACGTCATTATCCGGCTGAATACTTTGCATGGCAACCGGTGGTCTTTAATTGCCACTGAGCTACCGGGTCGAACCGACAATGAGATCAAGAACCACTGGAACGCTCATCTACGGAAAGTGGTGGAAAACTCCGGCAACCATCTCCGGAAAACATCAAAAAACAAGAAAAGGAAAAAGAAAAGAATATTAGATGATAAGGAAACAGAAACAAAAGTTCAACAAAAGTCAAATAAAGTCAAAGTTCTTGACTCTTTTTCTGCTACTCCTTCATCATCTAATTCCATTTCAATGTCATCTTCGAATTCAAGCATTACGACTGAGCTTGGAGATGATGACTTTGACTTTTCGTGGTCAAACTTATCGCCATTCTTGGAGGTGGATGGTACTAGTAGCATGATCGACTGTCCGCATGATGATGTTTTAATAATGGACGGTTGTGATGATTTAATCATGTCAAAAGATGATGAAAGTTTGATGTTGGAGAAGCTTTATCATGAATATCTAAATCTACCCAATCGTGATGATGTGGTGGATAAGGTTAATTAAATACTCCGTATTAGTTAGTGAATTTCAGCGAATGTATTGTTTATTTAATTAAATAAGTCGTTGAAATTCTCAACAAATTAATTTTAGCTAAGTTACATGACAATTTGCATCTCGTTTTTCAATAAATAACTATATTCACATTTATGGTACGAAAATAAAAATACAAAGTAAAGAAAAAATTGATGGTGGTGCGTGTATGTTATGGACTATGGGAGCAAGTGTAATCTATTATTTATTACCCCATCCGTTCCATAAGGTCGACTGTTGACTTTTCAAAATCTTTCTTCTTCAATTTTAACCGTAATTTTTTTTTATTTGTGTTATGTAATATTTAATGAAAGTTATATATAATGAAAACACAGTTAAAACACAATTTATTCATATAAATTCTATCAAATATTTTATAGCAAAAATAAAAATATTTACGGTCAAAGGTGATAAAGAAAGACTTTGAAAAGTCAACAATGAATACTTAAGATGGGACGGTGGAGTATCTATTATCTATTATATCTTATAAAAGGACTTTAGAGTGATGTCATGATATACTTTAAAGGGTTGTAATATATGTTTCTAAGAATTATAAATTTGTAATATGTCATTTGATGGTGTAATATTTAAAAGTATTTAAATTTAAAAATATATTATATTCTATCTTATAAAAGGGACTTTGAAGTGATATCTTGATGTGCTTTAAAGAGTTGTAATATGTGCTTCTAAGAATTGTTACATGTCACTTGATGATGTAGTATTTAAAAATATTTAAATTTCAAAATAATCTATATACTAATTCCAAACAGGTTCGCGTTATATTTGTTTTTTTCTAAAAGCACTTCTACATGTTAGGTTCGTCTTTGATAACTGTTCTTAATCTATTTGTGTTTTGAGTGATTTTTATTAGGAATTACCTTATACATGCTTTTTAGCGATGGTTGATGTTGAAGTTATTACAGATGGATCAAGATAGGAGGTGATGGTTTATTTTTCGATTTATAAACCTTTTATAATAACAATATATATATATATATATATATATATATATATATATATATATATATATATATATATATATATATAGTGGTAGGATCAAGAGGGAAGTAACCAATCGGGGGGAAGCGGGGGGAAGCAAAAACTTTTTTTTATCGTTTTTTGAAAAAACTTTGTTCACGAACATTATAGATGAGATGAAAATATGAACATTTAGTAGAGACACTTTGTGATAAATGTTTTTATTTTGGCGGAAAAACGCTCGAAGAAGTAATATATAACAATTATCGTGTTTTTCGAGCGTATACTGAGGTTTTAGCTATTGGGGTTTAGATATTAGGGTTTAGATATTAGGGTTTAGAAATTTAGGGTTTAGGGTTTAGATTTAGGATTTAGATTGAGTTTTTAACACGAACGGTTTAGAGTTTAGGGTTTAGGGTTTGGTGTTTTGGGTTTATGGAATAAACCTAAAACACCAAACCATAAACCCTAAACCCTAAACTCTAAATCGGGCTAAATTTTACTTCACAAAACATGAAGAAGAAAAAAACGTTCATATTTTTCACGAACAATATTATCTTGAATGTTATTTTTGTCGATCGTTTTCCCGCCTAAATAATAACATTCATCACGAAGTGTCTCTTCTAAATGTTCATATTTTCGTGTGATCTTGATGCCGGGAAAAAAATTCCAAAAAAAAATTTTTTTTTTGCTTCCCCCGATTGGTTACTTCCCCATTGATCCTGCCCATATATATATATATATATATATATATATATATATATATATATATATATATATATATATATATATATATATATATATATATATTCAATTCGTTTACCTAAATACAGAGGTAATAAATATTAATTAACGGGTCAATAACACTAATATCGTAATGTAGATTTTATTTGTCAAACCCGTGAATTCACGGGTCAATGAACTAATTAAATAGTAAAACATTGATTTTATGATGATTTTTTTGATTTTGTGTCACGGACTAATTATTTTAAAGAATATATTTTATATATTATTTGGAGGGAAGTAAACTCCTAAAGTTCTTCTTTATCATTAACGATTGATGTAATTTTTCAAATGTAGGGACGTTTGATGTAATTTAGTGTAAATTAAAGTAACAAGTGGTGGATCATAACTGATAACATGTCTCAATGTAAATGAATTTTTTTACTGCCACGATTTGTATCAATTTAGATAAAAATGATACAGATATACATATTTAAAAAATATTCTTATTCATATAATTATAAATTATATAATCATAATCGCAATGCATATTATTATCATAAGAATAAAAGGGATCAAACGCCATTCCGTTCAACCTTCATTCATCATGCCGTCTATTGAAGATCTCAATAATACTGCAAAGATCTCCACTACGTTCTACATCACAAATTTTCCTCACTCATTCGGAATCAACGATCTTCGTAATCTATGTAAAGAATTCGGCACAGTTATAGATGTCTACATAGCACGTAAGTTCTCTAAACTTGGTTGCAGATTTGCTTTTGTTCGCTTCATTAATATTGAATCGGCCCGAATCCTAGCGTTAAAACTCTCTTCTTTATGGGTTGGAAACTTCCATATTCATGCGGCACTGGCACGCGTTAGTAGAGAAGAATTGTCGAAGAAGACCAAATCCAATCATATTCCTCCATCGAAAACTATTAATAATCCTACCAGGGTACAAAACTCGCAAGACTTCCCGGTGCTTCAAAAGACATACGCGGCTAAGACTAGTCAGGTCAATAATGGCAACGAACCCAAAAACCTTGAAATTAACGATGAGGATCTCATCGACAGCTGGGAAATTCCTCATCTGTTATTTGCTAAAATCAAAGAACCAGATCTAATTCCTCATCTAAAGAGGATTTGGCACATAGAAGGTTTCTCCGAAATTAAGATCCATCATTTAGGAGGATCTTGGATCGATGTAGTATTTACTTCACGTAATGCTGTCGAAAGTTTTAAGAACAATGAATCGGTCCTGATGAGAATTGAAGAACTAAAAGAATTTGATGACCTTTTTGTGGTAAATGAACGAGCGGTGTGGATAGACATCCTAGGTCTTCCTGCGTGTGCTTGGTCTGAAACAATCCATAAAAAGATTGCATCTCATTTTGGGTACAAATACTTCACATCGGACGACGTTCCTGGAGGAGGTAAAATCTGTATCATTACCAAAAGGATGAGCTACATCCATGATGTGATCAATGTAAAGGTAAAGAACAAGTTTTTCAAGGTCCTAATTCGTGAATCTTCCATCTGGAATGCTGATATTTTAGATATAGAAGAACCTATAAAAACAGATTCTGTTCAAGATCCTGACTCGGAGACTGTTCCTTCAGAAAGTGAATTCTCGGATTCGGAATTTGTGCAAGACTCGTTTGAGACACAGGTCAATAAAATGGAACATACATCAAGTAAGGAAGATGTTGTTGTGGATCAGAAAATTGATAATCCTCAGGTTTCAAAAGTCGGTAACGAATCTCCTTTGAACAACCAAAATAGTGCTGTTAACAGTAAACTTTCTAATCAACAAGAATCGACTAATTCGTCATCTCAATCTAAACCGCCTGGTTTCATGGGTGTTCGATTTCAATCTCCAAAAGGAAGCTCCTCTCTGAAAAATTCTTCATCGTCACAACGTATCAACAAAGTGCATAAAATGAGCGAAGTGCTAGGTTTCGATCTAACTAGCAACAAGGAAATCCTTCACAATGTGGTTCTTAGTATGGGTGGTTTCAATACTATCTTATGAATATCATGTCCCTTAATATTGGAGGCGGTATGTTAACTTCTGTCAAACAAAAATGGGTTAACAGGCTTTGTTCGAATCATGGTATCACTATTTTAGGCATTCAAGAAACTAAACTTCATACTTTAAATCACATGGCCGTTAAAGCAATGTGGGGTAATTTTAATTTTAGTGTAGCTTCCTCAGGTGCCCGAGGTAGATCAGGTGGAATCCTTACTGTTTGGGATCCATCACTCTTTACAAGCTCCAGAATCATGTCTTTCCAAAATGTCCTCATCGTAGAAGGTAAATTTTCGGGTTCTCATAATAATTGCTTTCTCTTAAACGTGTATGCTCCTCAACCTCGTGCCTCTAAATGTCAATTATGGAACCATATTCGCCTTTTCATGGCAAGTCACCAAGGTGAATTCATCATTTTCGGTGACTTCAACTCGGTTAGATATCCACACGAACGATACGGTAGTCAATTCTGTCACCTCGAGGCTTCGGATTTTAATGCTTTCATTGCAGATTCGAACCTTATTGATTTTCCCTTAGGGGGCAAAAACTTCACCAGGTTTAACAAGTCTTTTACTCAACGAGCCTTTCTTGACAGATTTTTGGTTACTAACGGGCTCCTTGACATGTTTAAAGATCTTAACGGGTTAATTTTATCCAACACTTGGTCTGATCACTGTCCGATCTTGTTGAAAAACGAAGTTCTAGACTACGGTCCTACTCCCTTCAAACTTTTCCATTCTTGGTTCAACATAGAAGGGTTCGACGATGTCGTTTTAAACGCATGGTCAGATCCAAATTATCAATGGCACCATAACCCGCAAATCCGATTAAAAGAAAAACTAAAACATGTCAAAGCTTGCCTAAAAGCTTGGCACAAAGATTTCAAATCCAAAGCTTCTAAAGTCAGATCAGACTTAAATTCGGAACTTGAAGCTATTGAACGAGAAATCGACAATGGTGACGACCCTACTGTTTTATCCTTCACCCGTGCCTCCATCATAAAAAAAATCACTGATTTTGATGCTCTAGAATCGGCATCCATAGCTCAAAAAAACAGAAGAAGGTATTATAGCCTTGGTGACGAGAATACTAATTTTTTTCATACGGCTATCAACAGAAAAAGAAAGAAGCTCCAAATTTCGGGTATCATGTCGAACGGTTCTTGGGTCACGATTCCTCACCATGTTAAAGACACTTTCCTTTCTTTTTTTAAAACAAAATTCAAAGGTCAACAACGTGCTTCAATGTCTCACCCAAGCCCACACCTTAAACGGATTAGTTCAGACAAGTCATTCGAATTATGTGCTGACTTTACTGAATCAGAAATCAGAGCCGCGGTGTGGGACTGTGGTTGTGATAAATCCCCGGGTCCGGACGGTTTCACTTTCAAATTCGTTAAATACTTTTGGGACTCGATAAAAGCTGATATTCTTAATGCGGTTTGGAACTTCCAAAATTCATGCATCATCCCAAATGGTTGCAACTCTTCATTTTTCAATCTTATTCCAAAAAATTCTAAACCGATTAATGTCCAAGATTTTCGCCCTATAAGTCTTATTGGTATTCTTTACAAAATTATTGCAAAAGTTCTCGCTAATAGGCTTTCTCTTGTGATCGGGGAGGTCATTGGTCCGGAACAAACTGCATACATAAAAGGAAGACAGATTCTTGATGGCCCTCTTATGATTAATGAGGTCATTGATTGGTGTAAAAGAAAAAAGAAAAAAGCTTTTTTACTTAAAGTTGACTTTGACAAGGCGTTTGACTCCATTCATTGGGGTTACATTTTTGAGATGATGAAATTCATGGGTTTTAATACTAGATGGATAAACTGGATCCACGGGTGTCTTTCTTCTTCAAAGGCATCAATTCTTTTGAATGGTAGTCCTACAG
Organism: Rutidosis leptorrhynchoides; assembly: GCF_046630445.1. Taxonomy (NCBI): domain Eukaryota; kingdom Viridiplantae; phylum Streptophyta; class Magnoliopsida; order Asterales; family Asteraceae; genus Rutidosis; species Rutidosis leptorrhynchoides. Next base: position 563,780,418 of record NC_092335.1, read on the forward strand.
AGGAGTTCGCAATTGAACGTGGTCTTCGTCAGGGAGACCCGCTCTCTCCTTTTCTATTCATCATTGGTATGGAGGGTTTGCGTGCCGCAAACCTTGACGCCCAAGACGCGGCCATTTTTCGCCCTCTCAAAGTGGGTAATATTTCTCATTCGGCCTCTATTTCTACTTGTATGTTTGCAGATGATGCTCTATTTATGGGTGAATGGAATACCTATAACACGTTAAACCTCATGGACATTCTTTCTTGTTTTCATGCGGTTTCGGGTCTAAAGATTAATGCCTCAAAATCGTCCATTTACGGGATTGGGGTCCAAACAAACGAAGTTGTATCGATGGCTAATCTTATTAATTGTGCTCCTGCTTTTTTGCCTTTCATTCATCTCGGCATTCCAGTCGGATTCAATATGCACAAATCGGATGGATGGATTCCTATTTTAGACAAAGCTCGGAGTCGCCTTTCATCCTGGAAAGCTAATCTTCTATCCATGGGAGGCCGTCTCACGCTCGTAAAATCGGTTCTTGGGTCTGTTGGCACTTACTTCATGTCTCTTTTCAAAGCTCCATGTAAGATTATTAACAAGCTCGAATCCCTTCGGGCTTCCTTCTTTTGGGGAGGAAAAGAAGATTCCCGTAAACTTCATTGGATTAAGTGGAGACAGGTCTTAAATCCTACTGATTGTGGTGGTCTCGATGTCGCTAGCATTAAATCTTTGAATGAAGCCTTAGTATATAAATGGCGTGACAGATTCTTCAAAGAAAAAGAAGCAAACTGGGTTAAACTTATTCAAGCGATTCATGGTTCAGCTAAAGGAAATAAATTACCGTGTAACAATTACTCCTCGCGGGTCTGGGGTTCAATCTGCAAAAATATTAACCTCATACATTTGTCTACTTCCATTTCAGATTCCTCATTGAAATTGTCGATTGGAAATGGTTTAACTGCTAAATTTTGGACCGACCCTTGGCACGATAAATCTCCCCTTGATTCCAGATACCCTCGCTTATATGCTCTTAATATTGACCCCAATAGCTCAGTTTCAAGCCACTTCTCGGCTCAAGGAATGGTTTGGTCTTGGAGAAGAGATCCTAGGGGGGGTATTGAAAACCAACAACTTTTAAATCTCATTGCTTCTCTCACTAACGTGGTTCTTTCAGACAATCACGATTCTTGGTTATGGCACGGTTTCTCTAATGGTCTTTACTCGGTTTCAGAAGCTCGTCATCTTATCGACAATCATTCGCTTTCATCTTTTTCTCGGCCTACAATGTGGTGTAAATGGGTTCCGATCAAAATTAATACTTTCATTTGGCGTCTCAACCTTTGTCGATTACCTACTAGGATGAACCTTCTGACCTGTGGTATTGATACGGTTGATATTCGTTGTGGCATTTGCGGTATTCACGAAGAAGACGAACATCACCTGGTCGTTGAATGTTCTATTTCAAAAGAGATTTGGTCTTGCATAGCAACGTGGGTTAATCTCAATATTCCAGCATGGGATTCTTTGGTTAGTATTTGGGCTTGGGTGGACGGCTTTCCGAACTCACAACACCAACAAGTCATCATCAGAGTTATTGTCATCGCTACTCTTTGGCACATTTGGTCTCTTCGCAACAATATCATCTTCAAAGACAATAAGATCCGCAAAGGCAATATCGTTGATAATATCATTGTTTGTAGTTTTAATTGGCTTTACGCTAGATGGCAAAAATGTAGAATTAATTGGAACGTGTGGTTAGACAATCCTATGAACGCTCTGTAATTGTTTTTTCTTCCTAGCTTCTTGCTAGTCTCTTTATAAAATTTAGCTGCTGTTCAAAAAAAAAAAAAAATAAGAATAAAAAATTAAACTTGAATTTCATGATTGGTACAGCTCATCCGGTAGAATTTATCATGTATGCGGTGTGAGTAGAAATAAATTATATCATATTTACATTCATATCTTAGCATTGTTGAAGTGTTTCGTGGTAACTCGCCACTCCAATTGTCGACTTTAAGTGCGAAGATTTGGCAAGCGGTGGAGTGGATTTGCGGATACCTTATTTGGAAAAAACGTAACCAAAAAGTGTTTAGTAAAAATGTTTGGAGTCCACCGGTCTCTCTAAATGAGATTCAAGTTAAAAGTTTTGAGTGGATTGCGAAACGTTGCAAGGCGAAAAAAATTGAGTGGCACACTTAAACAATTCGAAAAGTTTGTTATGTATTTAATTTATAATGTTAGTTTTTGCTAGATTACACCCTTTGTATTTTAGCATGAACGCATCATAGGTAGTGTAGGCAGTGTGCTATTGTTTTGAAGGGTTATTCCCCTAATTGTACAGATTTGTGATCTTGTTACATATCAATAAAAAATTTTAACCCCTAATTGTACAGATTTGTGATCTTGTTACATATCAATAAAAAATTTTGCTTTTCAATAAAAAAGAATTTACATTCAAATCAATTTAATTTGTTTAATATAATCATATCCATTTAATTTTAATTCATATATTCATATCTATATCAGTTAAATTAATTACGTTAATGAATATTCATCTACATCTATATCAAGTTATTCTACTTTGTATTGTAGGATTAAATGTCATCGTATCTAATAGTTTAAATAACCAAAAGACACATTTCTTATTTATTTTTACAATTAAAATCAATATAAAGCTTATTCAGCTTTCAAATCGGATCTTTAATTTTTAAGATATAAAAAAAATCAAATTTACTTATCACATTATCTTAAAAAATTTACTTAGCTCTAGATCATCTATCATCTATATATATATATATATATATATATATATATATATATATATATATATATATATATATATATATATATATATATATATATATATATATATATATATATATATATATATATAATCAAGAGGGAATCATTTTTTTTTTTGGGAGGAAGTGGGGGTAAAGTAAATTATTTTTGTTTTTTTCAAAAAAAAAATAAAAAATTCAGGCATCAAGATCACATAAAAATATGAACATTTAAAAAAAGACACTTTGTGATAAATGTTATTATTTTGGCGGGAAAACGTTCGAAAAAAAAAATGAAAACATGCATCATGAGTAATATTATTCTTCTGAGTTTTTATTTTTAGGGTTTAAAAATTAGGGTTTAAAATTATGGTTCAAAAATTAGAATTATGCTATTAGGGTTTAGGGTTTAGAAATTAGGGTTTAGGGTTTAGAAATTGGGGTTAAGATTGAATTTTTAACACGAACGGTTTAAAGTTTAGGGTTTAGGGTTTTGGATTTTGGGTTTAGGGACTAAACCTAAAACACTAAACCCTATACTCTAAATCGGGCTAAATTTAAAATAAAAAACTTCATATAAGATGAACTAAAACAACGTTCCAAAAATATTTTTAGATATAACATTATTCGTGATGAATGTTATCAATTATTTATTCGATAATTTTTCCGCCTAAATAATAACATTCGTCACAAAATGTCATTTTTAAATGTTCATATTTTTACCTAAACTTGATATCTGAAATAAAAAATACAAAAAAATGAAAAAAATTTACTTTCGCCCAAATAAGTGTTTCCCTCTTGATTATGACTATATATATATATATATATATATATATATATATATATATATATATATATATATATATATATATATATATATATATATTAAAAGGATTTGCTGAGAATTTTTATTTGAAGAGAACTTATATAATCATGTGTTTTTTAAATAAAGATCTGAGATTTAAAATTATGGTAAATTGTCAAAAATACCAATCCGCGTAAATTTTTACAGTTTCTCTCCTTAGCTTAGTTTATATATAAGGGCAGGATCAATGAGGAAGTAACCAAATGGGGGGAAACGGGGGAAGCAAAAAAAAAAAAATCGTTTTTTTTTTTTTTTGATTTTTTTCAGGCATTAATATCACACGAAAATATGAACATTTAAAAAAGACACTTGGTGATAAATGTTATTATTTTGGCGGGAAAACGATCGACAAAAATAACATTCAAGATAATATTGTTCGTGAAGAATGTTAACGTTTTTTTTTTCATTTTTGTGAAGTAAAATTTAGCTCAATTTAGAGTTTAGAGTTTAGGGTTTAGGGTTTAGTGTTTTGGGTTTAGTCCCTAAACCCAAAACCCAAAGCCCTAAACTCTAAACCGTTCGTGTTAAAAACTCAATCTAAATTCTATATCTAAACCCTAAATTTCTAAACCTGATCGAATATCTAAACCCTATAAACCCTAATATCTAAAACCTCAACATACGCTCGAAAAACACGATGATTGTTATATATAAATTTTTTGAGTTTCCCGCCAAAATAAAAATATTTATCACAAAGTGTCTTTATTAAATGTTCATATTTTCATCCAATCTATAATGTTCGTGAAAAAGTTTTTTCAGAAAACGAAAAAAAAATTGCTTCCCCCGCTTCCCCCCGATTGGTTACTTCCCTCATGATCCTACCACTATATATATATATATATATATATATATATATATATATATATATATATATATATATATACATATATAGTAGAGGGATCAAATGAGAACTTTTTTGGTGTAAAAACCCTGAGAACTAAAAAATACACCAAAATACACTGAAATTCGAGTATAAAAAGTGGCGGGCGAGCAAAAAACAACGAATTCGACCAAAAATGGGGAAATTCGAGCAAAAAAAAAAGACGGGCGAACAAAAAATTGATAGTCGAATAAAATAAAAGGCGGGCGAACAAAAATGTGTTCTGCATTTTTGAAATTCGAACAAAAAAATGTTGAACACATGATAGTCGAACAAAGATGTGTTCTACATTTTTGAAATATGAACAAAAAAAAGGCGGGCGAACAAAAAATTAATAGTCGAACAAAAAAAAGGCTGGCGAACAAAAATGTGTTCTACATTTTTGAAATTCGAATAAAAAAATGTAAAACACATGATAGTCGAACAAAAATGTGTTCTACATTTTTCAAATTCGAAAAAAAAAAATTGCTCGACTATGATTTTTTTGTTCCTCCGTGTTTTTGATTTTTGCTCGAATTTCCTTTTTTTTTGCTCGCCCGCCACTTTGTTTGCTCGAATTTCGTATTTGAAGTTCCTAGAGTTTTTACACTAAAAAATTCTCACTCGATTCTCTCTCTCTCTCTCTCTCCCTCTCTTTAAAATCGTGATATATATATATATATATATATATATATATATATATATATATATATATATATATATATGGTGGTAGGATCAAGAGGGAAGTAACCATTCGGGGGGAAGCGGGGGGAAGCAAAAACTTTTTTTTTTCGTTTTTTGAAAAAACTTTGTTCACAAACATTATAGATGAGATGAAAATATGAACATTTAGTAGAGACACTTTGTGATAAATGTTTTTATTTTGGCGGGAAAACGCTCGAAGAAGTAATATATAACAATTATCGTGTTTTTCGAGCGTATTTTGAGGTTTTAGCTATTGGGGTTTAGATATTAGGGTTTATAGGGTTTAGATATTAGGGTTTAGAAATTTAGGGTTTAGGGTTTAGATTTAGGATTTAGATTGAGTTTTTAACACGAACGGTTTAGAGTTTAGGGTTTAGGGTTTAGGGTTTAGGGTTTGGTGTTTTGGGTTTATGGAATAAACCCAAAGGTTTAGGGTTTAGGGCTTAGGGTTTAGGGTTTGGTGTTTGGTGTTTTGGGTTTATGGAATAAACCCAAAACACCAAACCCTAAACCCTAAACCCTTAAACCTTAAACCCTAAACTCTAAATCGGGCTAAATTTTACTTCACAAAACATGAAAAAAAAAAAAAACGTTCATATTCTTCACGAACAATATTATCTTGAATGTTATTTTTGTCGATCTTTTTCCCGCCTAAATAATAACATTTATCACGAGGTGTCTCTTCTAAATGTTCATATTTTCGTGTGATCTTGATGCCGGGAAAAAAAAATTTCAAAAAAAAAAAACGAAAAAAAAAAAATTTGCTTCCCCCCGCTTCCCCCCGATTGGTTACTTCCCCATTGATCCTGCCCCTATATATATATATATATATATATATATATATATATATATATATATATATATATATATATATATATATATATATATATATATATATATATATATATATATATCGTTCTTATTGATTAAAAACGTTCCATATTAATTGATTTCGTTGCGAGGTTTTGACCTCTATATGAGACGTTTTTCAAAGACTGCATTCATTTTAAAACAAACCATAACCTTTATTTCATCAATAAAGGTTTAAAAAGCTTTACGTAGATTATCAAATAATGATAATCTAAAATATCCTGTTTACACACGACCATTACATAATGGTTTACAATACAAATATGTTACAACAAAATAAGTTTCTTGAATGCAGTTTTTACACAATATCATACAAGCATGGACTCCAAATCTCGTCCTTATTTAAGTATGCGACAGCGGAAGCTCTTAATAATCACCTGAGAATAAACATGTTTAAAACGTCAACAAAAATGTTGGTGAGTTATAGGTTTAACCTATATATATCAAATCATAATAATAGACCACAAGATTTCATATTTCAATACACACCCCATACATAGAGATAAAAATCATTCATATGGTGAACACCTGGTAACCGACATTAACAAGATGCATATATAAGAATATCCCCATCATTCCGGGACACCCTTCGGATATGATATAAATTTCGAAGTACTAAAGCATCCGGTACTTTGGATGGGGTTTGTTAGGCCCAATAGATCTATCTTTAGGATTCGCGTCAATTAGGGTGTCTGTTCCCTAATTCTTAGATTACCAGACTTAATAAAAAGGGGCATATTCGATTTCGATAATTCAACCATCGAATGTAGTTTCACGTACTTGTGTCTATTTTGTAAATCATTTATAAAACCTGCATGTATTCTCATCCCAAAAATATTAGATTTTAAAAGTGGGACTATAACTCACTTTCACAGATTTTTACTTCGTCGGGAAGTAAGACTTAGCCACTGGTTGATTCACAAACCTATAACAATATATACATATATATCAAAGTATGTTCAAAATATATTTACAACACTTTTAATATATTTTGATGTTTTAAGTTTATTAAGTCAGCTGTCCTCGTTAGTAACCTACAACTAGTTGTCCACAGTTAGATATACAGAAATATATCGATAAATATTATCTTGAATCAATCCACGACCCAGTGTATACGTATCTCAGTATTGATCACAACTCAAACTATACATATTTTGGAATCAACCTCAACCCTGTATAGCTAACTCCAACATTCACATATAGAGTGTCTATGGTTGTTCCGAAATATATATAGATGTGTCGACATGATAGGTCAAAACATTGTATACGTGTCTATGGTATCTCAAGATTACATAATATACAATACAAGTTGATTAAGTTATGGTTGGAATAGATTTGTTACCAATTTTCACGTAGCTAAAATGAGAAAAATTATCCAATCTTGTTTTACCCATAACTTCTTCATTTTAAATCCGTTTTGAGTGAATCAAATTGCTATGGTTTAATATTGAACTCTATTTTATGAATCTAAACAGAAAAAGTATAGGTTTATAGTCGGAAAAATAAGTTACAAGTCGTTTTTGTAAAGGTAGTCATTTCAGTCGAAAGAACGACGTCTAGATGACCATTTTAGAAAACATACTTCCACTTTGAGTTTAACCATAATTTTTGGATATAGTTTCATGTTCATAATAAAAATTATTTTCTCAGAATAATAACTTTTAAATCAAAGTTTATCATAGTTTTTAATTAACTAACCCAAAACAGCCCGCGGTGTTACTACGACGGCGTAAATCCGGATTTACGGTGTTTTTTGTGTCTCCAGGTTTTAAATCATTAAGTTAGCATATCATATAGATATAGAACATGTGTTTAGTTGATTTTAAAAGTCAAGTTAGAAGGATTAACTTTTGTTTGCGAACAAGTTTAGAATTAACTAAACTATGTTCTAGTGATTACAAGTTTAAACCTTCGAATAAGATAGCTTTATATGTATGAATCGAATGATGTTATGAACATCATTACTACCTTAAGTTCCTTGGATAAACCTACTGGAAAAGAGAAAAATGAATCTAGCTTCAACGGATCCTTGGATGGCTCGAAGTTCTTGAAGCAGAATCATGACACGAAAACAAGTTCAAGTAAGATCATCACTTGAAATAAGATTGTTATAGTTATAGAAATTGAACCAAAGTTTGAATATGATTATTACCTTGTATTAGAATGATAACCTACTGTAAGAAACAAAGATTTCTTGAGGTTGGATGATCACCTTACAAGATTGGAAGTGAGCTAGCAAACTTGAAAGTATTCTTGATTTTATGTAACTAGAACTTGTAGAATATATGAAGAACACTTAGAACTTGAAGATAGAACTTGAGAGAGATCAATTAGATGAAGAAAATTGAATAATAAAAGTGTTTGTAGGTGTTTTTGGTCGTTGGTGTATGGATTAGATATAAAGGATATGTAATTTTGTTTTCATGTAAATAAGTCATGAATGATTACTCATATTTTTGTAATTTTATGAGATATTTCATGCTAGTTGCCAAATGATGGTTCCCACATGTGTTAGGTGACTCACATGGGCTGCTAAGAGCTGATCATTGGAGTGTATATACCAATAGTACATACATCTAAAAGCTGTGTATTGTACGAGTACGAATACGGGTGCATACGAGTAGAATTGTTGATGAAACTGAACGAGGATGTAATTGTAAGCATTTTTGTTAAGTAGAAGTATTTTGATAAGTGTATTGAAGTCTTTCAAAAGTGTATAAATACATATTAAAACACTACATGTATATACATTTTAACTGAGTCGTTAAGTCATCGTTAGTCGTTACATGTAAGTGTTGTTTTGAAACCTTTAGGTTAACGATCTTGTTAAATGTTGTTAACCCAATGTTTATAATATCAAATGATATTTTAAATTATTATATTATCATGATATTATCATGTATGAATATCTCTTAATATGATATATATACATTAAATGTCTTTACAACGATAATCGTTACATATATATCTCGTTTAAAAATCATTAAGTTAGTAGTCTTGTTTTTACATATGTAGTTCATTGTTAATATACTTAATGATATGTTTACTTATCATAGTATCATGTTAACTATATATATATCCATATATATGTCATCATATAGTTTTTACAAGTTTTAACGTTCGTGAATCACCGGTCAACTTGGGTGGTCAATTGTCTATATGAAACATATTTCAATTAATCAAGTCTTAACAAGTTTGATTGCTTAACATGTTGGAAACATTTAATCATGTAAATATCAATCTCAATTAATATATATAAACATGGAAAAGTTCGGGTCACTACAGTACCTACCCGTTAAATAAATTTCGTCCCGAAATTTTAAGCTGTTGAAGGTGTTGACGAATCTTCTGGAAATAGATGCGGGTATTTCTTCTTCATATGATCTTCACGCTCCCAGGTGAACTCGGGTCCTCTACGAGCATTCCATCGAACCTTAACAATTGGTATCTTGTTTTGCTTAAGTCTTTTAACCTCACGATCCATTATTTCGACGGGTTCTTCGATGAATTGAAGTTTTTCGTTGATTTGGATTTCATCTAATGGAATAGTGAGATCTTCTTTAGCAAAACATTTCTTCAAATTCGAGACGTGGAAAGTGTTATGTACAGCCGCGAGTTGTTGAGGTAACTCAAATCGGTAAGCTACTGGTCCGACACGATCAATAATCTTGAATGGTCCAATATACCTTGGATTTAATTTCCCTCGTTTACCAAATCGAACAACGCCTTTCCAAGGTGCAACTTTAAGCATGACCATCTCTCCAATTTCAAATTCTATATCTTTTCTTTTAATGTCAGCGTAGCTCTTTTGTCGACTTTGGGCGGTTTTTAACCGTTGTTGAATTTGGATGATCTTCTCGGTAGTTTCTTGTATAATCTCCGGACCCGTAATCTGTCTATCCCCCACTTCACTCCAACAAATCGGAGACCTGCACTTTCTACCATAAAGTGCTTCAAACGGCGCCATCTCAATGCTTGAATGGTAGCTGTTGTTGTAGGAAAATTCTGCTAACGGTAGATGTCGATCCCAACTGTTTCCGAAATCAATAACACATGCTCGTAGCATGTCTTCAAGCGTTTGTATCGTCCTTTCGCTCTGCCCATCAGTTTGTGGATGATAGGCAGTACTCATGTCTAGACGAGTTCCTAATGCTTGCTGTAATGTCTGCCAGAATCTTGAAATAAATCTGCCATCCCTATCAGAGATAATAGAGATTGGTATTCCATGTCTGGAGACGACTTCCTTCAAATACAGTCGTGCTAACTTCTCCATCTTGTCATCTTCTCTTATTGGTAGGAAGTGTGCTGATTTGGTGAGACGATCAACTATTACCCAAATAGTATCAAAACCACTTGCAGTCCTTGGCAATTTAGTGATGAAATCCATGGTAATGTTTTCCCATTTCCATTCCGGGATTTTGGGTTGTTGAAGTAGACCTGATGGTTTCTGATGCTCAGCTTTGACCTTAGAACATGTCAAACATTCTCCTACATATTTAGCAACATCGGCTTTCATACCCGGCCACCAAAAATGTTTCTTGAGATCCTTGTACATCTTCCCCGTTCCAGGATGTATTGAGTATCTGGTTTTATGAGCTTCTCTAAGTACCATTTCTCTCATATCTCCAAATTTTGGTACCCAAATCCTTTCAGCCCTATACCGGGTTCCGTCTTCCCGAATATTAAGATGCTTCTCCGATCCTTTGGGTATTTCATCCTTTAAATTTCCCTCTTTTAAAACTTCTTGTTGCGCCTCCTTTATTTGAGTAGTAAGGTTATTATGAATCATTATATTCATAGATTTTACTCGAATGGGTTCTCTGTCCTTCCTGCTCAAGGCATCGGCTACCACATTTACCTTCCCCGGGTGGTAACGAATCTCAAAGTCGTAATCATTCAACAATTCAATCCACCTACGCTGCCTCATATTCAGTTGTTTCTGATTAAATATGTGTTGAAGACTTTTGTGGTCGGTATATATAATACTTTTGACCCCATATAAGTAGTGCCTCCAAATCTTTAATGCAAAAACAACCGCGCCTAATTCCAAATCATGCGTTGTATAATTTTGTTCGTGAATCTTCAATTGTCTAGACGCATAAGCAATCACCTTCGTTCGTTGCATTAATACACAACCGAGACCTTGCTTTGATGCGTCACAATAAATCACAAAATCATCATTCCCTTCAGGCAATTGATGTTATGCGAGGTGTATATAAAATAGTTATTAATTTTAGCAGAAAACACTATTAAATACGATACAATTTTACACAAGATATTTATTTATTTATAGAATGGATATACTTAAACCTTGCTACAACACTTATAGGCAGTGTACCTAATCGTACAGTAGTGTAGTTTTTAGTAAGTTCGGTTCGTTCAACAGGGAAATCTTTAAACAAAGCTCAACGCTATATTAGTTTACTTTTATTAAAAATACAAATATATATATAAGTAATATTATTATTATAAAGGGGGGTTTTTACCGTTTAATGACCGGTTTGTCGATTTTAAGATTTTAGTCGCAGTTAAAACCTAATGTAAAATATAAAATAAATACAAGACTTAAATTAAAGCGTAAAGTAAATAACGATAATGAAATTGCGAATAATAAAAGTGCGATAAAATAAATTGCAATAATTAAAAAGTACGATAATTAAAAGTGCGATTAAATAACAATAAATAAAAGTGCGATAATTAGAAGTGCAATTAAATATAAAATAAAGGAAATTAAATATGAAATAAAAGAATTATGCTTATTTAAACTTCCGTAATCATGATGTTTGACGTGTTGATTTTAGTTTTATGCCCATGGGTTAATTGTCCTTTGTCCTGGATTATTTAATATGTCCGTCTGGTTTTTGTCCATAACAGTCCATCAGTCATAAATATAAAGTGCGAGTGTCCTCATCAAATTATTCTTATACCCGAAGTTAAATATTCCAACTAATTGGGGATTCGAATTGTAACAAGGTTTTAATACTTTGTTTAATGAATACACCAGGTTATCGACTGCGTGTAAACCAAGGTTTTACTACTTTGTTAACAATTACACCAATTACCCTTGAATGTAATTTCACCCCTGTTTTAATTATTCTAGTGGCTATTAATTCATTCCCGTGTCCGGTTAAATGAACGATTATTCGTACATATAAATACCCCGCCCATCGTGTCCGATCGAGTGTATATGGTAATTTATAGGGACGCCCAATTGTAAATTTTTATATTAACATTAACAAACTTTCATTTAGTTAAACAAATATAAAGCCCATTAATAGCCCATAGTCTAATTTCCACAAGTGTCGTTCTTTTGTCCAAACCCCAATTATGGTACAAAGCCCAATTACCTAATTTTAGTAATTAGCCCAACATCATGATTACTTCGTTTTAAATAAGCATAATAATAACTTAGCTATGAGACATTAATGTAAAAAGGTTGAACATAACTTACAATGATTAAAAATAGCGTAGCGTTACACGGACAGAATTTCGACTTACACCCTTACAACATTCGCTAACATACCCTTTATTATTAGAATTATAATTGAAATTAAAATATAAATTATAAATATAAATATAAATATATACGATATATTGAGAGAAAGAGATATATTTTTTTGTGTTTAAAACTCGGCAGAAAACTGGCTTTATATAGGACCTGACCAGCATTTTCACTCCATGCGACTCGCATGGATTTTGTGCCTCTGGCCATGCGAGTCGCATGGCCACCCTGGATCCAGCCAAATTGCTTTGTTTTCTTCTTGCAGACGTAATATAATAATAATATATAATATATAATTATATATAATTATATATATATTATATTATATTCTTGTGCATAGTAGACTAGATATTTTTGGTCCGTTGCGTCGGGCGTTTCTTCTTGGCTCAGGTCCCGGTTCCGGATTTTCGGACGTCTTCGCGTATTATTTTAAATCGCGTACTTTGCGTCTTGTAACTTGTACTCTTGTTATTTTGAGACGTTCCTCATCAATAATTTGAACCTTTTTAATTGTATCTTGTACTTTTTAGCTTTTTGAACCTTTCCGTCTTCAATTTGTCGAATCTGCCTTTTATCTTCACTTTTTAATATTTAAACGAATAGTGCTTGTAAATCGAACAATATCAACTAAAATCTTGTCTTTCTTGGGAAATAATGCTGTAAAATATGTGTTCATTTTTAGCCTTATCAATATTCCCACACTTAAGCGTTGCTTGTCCTCAAGCAATATAGTCTTGAAACACTTGAATCACTTCTTTATTCTTCACACTTTGTACATAAGTGACTTCAATACAGCGGTATAAACAATGATAGTAACGATGTGGTTAAAGGTGGGTGTGTCTTTTTATGGTTGCCTCGGGTTTAGGTCAACGACACTGGCAATCAAATAGCCGATTTACTTTCGGTTTCCAAAGCAAAGTGCACATTTGAAAGGCGATTTACAGTCCCACATGACTATAAAAATTTAGATCCTTAAGGAAATTGGATCTTTATGAAAACATTTGATCTTTTGAAAATTCAAGCTAGATTTTACCCTAGATAAGTTTTCTGATTTAATCCACCATTGGTGTTGCAAAATATATTTGTGGATCAATAGTTTGGCTAAAACTTTTAGGTTCGTGTAATCCACTGCTATCCCGGTATCGGAAAGCACACATCCACTTTACTTGTTCCGTATATTACCTTTTGGTAAACTACCGTCCGGTTGTAAAGGAAAGCGATGAACAAGAAACTGTTAAGGCAATGTCCTATGACATGCAGATGATTATGGTCTTTATTAAACGTGTCGGATGCTAGAACTATCCTTGGTAGGAGCGATAGTAAAGATCATCCTATGATTTTTCGGTCTGGCACAAGGTCCTGTCTCCGACCATGCTATGCAACCACCGTTCTTACAGTTGACACCCGATTTAGTTCAGGTGACCTAATGAATTCCAGGTGAATTCCTAGGATTTTACGTTCAATGGTAATGAACGCATTGAAAATGGATTTTCAGAAAACAAATCGGTTTGTAGTTTTGATCAAAATATTTTCTCGTTCAAGCTCGAGTTTAGATATCATTGAATTCCATGAGTTTGAATTCTCAATCTTTAAGGTCAATCTCAAGGATTGAGTAATATCAGGCTTAAAAGCTGATTTTTAATCTTTAAGGAGATTATCCTTTCTGGGGATCTGATTCATTAGTCTTATCCAGCTAATTTGCACGGTGCCTCCCCATTGTACGAGATAAATGCTTCTCATGGTTAGGATAAATCTGACCACTTGGCGACCCTGTTTAATGCTGAGGTCCCTGGATTTCCTGCTGATTTTAGTGATGACTTTTCTAGATTTTTCGTCAACCTACAGCTGGTCTGGACGACAACTTCATGACCTAAATCAAGAAGCGCGTGTCTTTTTCGGAAGACTTTACTTCCTTTTAATGATGGAATTGATTCATCGTGTAGATCCATCTCTTCTTTTCTTTTATCGGGTAAAACAGTTTAGTTTAGTCCAAAGCAAAAGTATTTTCAGTTATTTGTTACAGATATATGTGACATATGTTTAAGATAACTTGGTAAATTTTCCCACACTTGGCTTTTTATTTTTCTTTTTATCGTCCTCTATTCCATTTTAAATGAATTTTGACATTTTAGTTTGTTTCTTAATTTATGTTCTTTCTGAGATAACAATAATTTCGGTGTTAAAACCTAGTTTTATCGTTCATAAATATGTATAAACATGATTTGAATTCATTTAATTGAAAAATTTTACTAGAATTGGGTAGTCAGTATATAAGACTAGGGCTGTTCTTTTTTATCAGAGAGCACTAGATTCTAATACAACTACTGCTTTACTAGTATTTTTAATGGTAACCAAGTGTATAAAGTAAAAAATTTTAAAATCCGAAAGAATTTAACCCCTTCCCACACTTAAGATCTTGCAATGCCCTCATTTGCAAGAAATCAGAAACAATTTAAATTATTGAGGGTTATTAGCGTAGAAAAATGATTAAATTTTACCAAAGTTTCAAACATATTGTCGTTTGATTGTTGAATGATAAATGGTGCACGTCATTTGTTCATTCCGTCTTGTTGTTATTTCACATATATTTTGCATCATTGTCGTCAAAAATTACTTGCTTTTGCTGAACTTAATGCCAGTCTTTGAAAACGCGTTGTTTTACCCTGTTTTGTGCATAAAATAGAATACATACAATACAAATATAATCATACATGTAATTTGAAATGGAACTTTGGCATCCCACTTTCAAACTATAAGAAAAATATTAGTACACAATAATAATAAGAATATCAAACATTACATAAACGTAATAAAATGTTAAGTGTTTAAAATAAAAATAAAAATTACCAACTTATCTCTACTCATCAGGAGGCGGGTTAGGAGGAAAATTAGGATATGGATCCCAATTCATGTTCGGATCAGGGTTCCATGGCTGTTGATAGGTGAACTGGTATGCTGCGTCATAATCATATAAATCATAAGGTGGTCTCATTTCTGGCTGATGTGCAGGATAGTATGCAGGTCGGGTCGGATAATACATCTCGCCAGGCTGCAACTGGCTTATAATTTGGCGCTGATGATAATCCCATCGGCCATGCTCTCGTTGCCGGGAATGCTCGTAGTCATTCCGACGTTGCCATGCCTCGTACTGCATATGCCTATCATAGTTCGTCATGTATTCATCCTCCATACGAACGCCTAAATCAAGAGCAGTCTCCCGAACAACTCCTATAATGTTGTTCGCCTCTTCCATTTCGTCATCCGAACCTCTTTCTACCTGTCGCTGAGGTCCCTCGTATCGATATACCCGACCACGTCTCATCAATAATACCCTTGCACCGTGATAAAGGTTTGAACTTATAGTTTCACCTTCGTCCTCTATTTCGTTCATTGGACCCCCTTGGTGCTTATCCACACCTAAATACTCTCCAATGAGAGTAATGAAAATACCACCACCTATAATACTCCCCGATTTCATCCCCGAAACTACATTAGCGAGATAATAACCAACACAATAGGGAATGTTAACGAAACTCCTCGGGTCTCTAATACACTTGAGGTAGAACAAATCGTTTACGGTCAATTTCTCTTTATTCTTACCCCTTTGTGTAATTGTGTTTGCTAAGAATCTATGAATCACCCGTAGTTCAGCTCTATCTATATCTAAGTATGTATGATTTCCACTGGCGTGAAATTCATTAAAGTGGGACATACGCCTCCAGACGGCGTTAATATCAAATTCCCTATCTATCCTTTCTCCTTGGGCAATCAGGCTATTACAGTCGGGGCTCAAAAGTTCAGCAGGGGTGTAAATCTGTAAGGCCCTGGCTAAATCTATCATGGACATTCTGTACATGCGTCCACCTAACAGAAATCTAATAAAGCTTCTATCATCTATCCTCCTAACATCACTGTTTAACTTAATAGTACTAAGTAATTCTATACACCATTCCCTATATATGGTTCTACGAATGGAAAATAGGCGCATCCAATCGTTAAACTGAGAATTACCATACCTTTGCACCAATAATTCCCGAATCGGTTCGGCAAGGTCAACTGTTTCCAAAGGTACCCAGTCAATTGCCCTTGGCATTTCAACAACCTTAAAGTAGAGAATGTGCATGTTCTTTTGATAATCTGGATACTCTATCCAACATCGATCAAATCTCAGATTTGGGTGTAACTGATCTTCATTAATGTCTAAGCTCAGAATCATTTGATGTGGAGCGAATTGACGAAACTGATTCATGAATAATTGATCTTGATCGTGATATGGAATATGTTGATCCTCATGTTGTTCTTCTTCTTGTTGCATATGTTGTTCTTGTTCATAAAACATTTCCGGTTCGGGCTCTGGTTGTCTGGACGATGATGCACCGTCCGTATTTGTAAATCTCTGCAAAACACATTAAACACAAAATTTGTGCATCCAAATATGCGTTAGTGTTAGCAAAATAACAAACTGAATCAATTATGATGACATGTTCAATTCATAACACATTTTATACACATTTAAACTCTTAAACATGTCAACAATAATCATTATAGTAATTAAACACTTGTTACATGGCATTCAAATCAAACTAGTGCTCATTTTCATATTTTTGTCAAGTCTACACTTTGTCAAATAAGCATATACGAAAAATGTACATCAAGTTCATAAGCATTTATCTCAAATAACATGCCAAAATAATCACTACTAGCAATGAAACAAGTTTCAAATGGCCTTTATATCAAATTATCCAAGTTCATGAATTTTTAGACTTAAAAAGTCCACTTTAATTCTCAAAAACATGTTTAGGCTCAAGGTTTGGATCAATTAACTACCTAAACATGTTACACTACTTAATTTAGCAACAATTCATGACAAAAATCGGCCATAACCTGTTTATATCAAAAAGCCCCAAATTTGCTCAAGAACACAAACCCTAGATTCTTAAAAATTTGAAGTTTTTAGCTTCAATTCATGTTAAATAGCTTCTATCTAGGATATACATGCATAATATAACAACAATTTAGCTCTAATTACACCTAAAATTAACAAAATCAAAATATAAAATTTCTAGCTCAAGAACACAAAAATTCGAATTTAAAGAGATTAGGGGTGAAATCTTTACCTTTCTCCTGAAGGGGTTGAGACTACTGAATCTAGGCATGATTGTTGTGAAGTTTTGCAAGAAATTTGGTGAAAAATGGCGGATTTTTGAGAGTATTTGGGTGCAAGTTCGTGTATATGTGTGTGTATTGTGAGAAAGAAGCAGATTCGCTGGATAAATGATCCTGACCAGTTTTTTGTAGCCATGCGAGTCGCATGACTTTGTGCCTATCCCCATGCGACTCGCATGGGGTGTATTTTCTGGATTTTTAATATTTTTTTTTTTTTTTTAACAATAAACCTTATACTTTTAAAACATAAAATTAATAAAATTTTAAAAATCTTGTTTCTTTTTAAGACGAGGTCGTTTCGGGACGATGCCCTAGTCCGTCCCTCGACAAAATTTTAAAATTTGTCAATTTCAAGCAATTGTTTTAAAAGCTTAGATTTTTGGATTTTTTAATTTTTTTGGCATACTTTAAATCAATAAGATTAAAAATAATGATAATAAAAGTTCTCGTCCCTCCCTCGGGTAAAGCAATTTCGGTTCAAAGACCTAGTCTTCAACTTACGACGAATTTTAAAAATCATATTTTTAACTTAATGAGATAGAGTAAATTTTTGTTTTTAAATTCACACAATTTAAATATAAAATTCAAAATTAATATTTAAAAAAAATCACACCAACTTAAAATTTGAAATGCATAAAATTAAAAATTCATATTTTTTTTAAAAAATCACACCAGACTTAATTTAAAAATTCATATTATAAATTTACACCAAACTTATATTAATTTTTCAAATATTTACAATTTTAAATATATTGTTTTTACAAAGTTTACAATATTAATTTAATATTTATATTAATTTTAAAAACATGGTAAAAATAAAATTAAAAAATCTTTTTGGCTTTTTATCCCACTTTAATCAATCAAATATTATCAAAAATATGCGCCCCTCTTTTCGGTAAAGTAATTTCGGTTCCAAGACCTAATTTAACTCATGACGAATTTTTAAAATATTTTGGGTTGATTGTTTAAAGATATTTATACCTTAAGAATAAACGTTAAATTTCGCAGTGATGTAATAAATTTTTGAATGATATCAATAATTTCGGTCGCCAAACCTAATTTTATTCAATACTAATTTAATACTTTTTAGCGAACAAATTAGCGTTTATTATCAAAAGGTTAAAAATAAAAATAAAAATAAAAACTGTACAGACATACATGTGAAATAGATTTCTTAGTTATATGATCTATTCCATTCATAAGATAGTCGGTTTAATTGGTTTTCCATTGCTACATAAGCGTAACCTCGAGCATTCAGTGTCTTTTCTTCTAAACATATGAACGGTCCGTCTCTGCATAAAGTAACAAATTCGGTATTTGAATAGGTTTGATTATTTGAACATTTACCTCCATGTGACCATTTTCCGCATTTGTGACATCGTTCTAGGTGTCGTGCTCTTCTTTTCGCTGCGGATTTTGATTTTCCTTTACCAAATTGTAACTTATTATCTTCGCATCTGGATTCTTTTCTAACTCCGTCCATTCTTTCTCTGATTACTGATACTATTTCACTCGGTAGTATGTCATTATTACGTTTAGTGATCAAAGCGTGTAGCATTAGACCATGGTTTAGTTCACAGGCAGTCTTCATTTTGTAAAAACCTAAAAAAAATAAAAATTCAGAATGGGGGGAGAAGACTAGTTCTTTAGGGTCTGCTAGGGAAAGACCATTCGGGTTCCATTTTCGAGAACTACATGAAAACAGACAATCTAACTCTAACAGAAATACATATTATCCTTTAAAGACTTGATTCTCCCCACACTTAGTTAGCTGTGGTGTCGAAATTGTGATTAACTTCGTTGTCGACTTCCATCGGACCATGTATGTAATGTTTAACTCTGTGACCATTAACTTTAAATTCAATCCCATTTGAATTTATTAATTCTATCGTTCCGTATAGGAAAACTCTTTTGATTATGAATGGTCCAGACCATCTTGATTTCAATTTTCCAGGAAATAGCTTGAATCGTGAATTGAAAAGAAGAACTCTGTCTCCTTCTTTAAATTCCTTTGAACTTCTGATTCTTTTATCATGCCATTTCTTCGTTCTTTCTTTATAGATTAACGAATTTTCGTATGCTTCATGTCTTAATTCTTCTAATTCGTTTAGTTGACTTAATCGTAGACGTCCGGCTGCATGTAAATCAAGATTACATGTCTTCAAAGCCCAAAATGCTTTGTGTTCAATTTCTACTGGAAGATGACATGCTTTTCCATAAACAAGTCTAAAAGGTGTGGTTCCAATTGGAGTTTTGTAGGCTGTTCTAAAAGCCCAGAGTGCATCCTCCAATTTAATGGACCATTCCTTCGGATTTGATCCTACAGTTTTCTCTAGAATACGTTTTAAAGCTCGGTTGGTATTTTCAACTTGTCCACTTGTTTGTGGATGATATGCGGTGGAGATTTTATGAGTTACTCCATATCTTTTAAGAACTTTCTCAAGTTGATTATTACAGAAATGAGTACCCCGATCACTTATTAAAGCTTTCGGTGTTCCAAACCTTGCAAAAAGACGTTTTAAAAAGTTGACTACAACTCGTGCATCGTTAGTTGGGAGAGCTTGTGCTTCCGCCCATTTAGATACATAATCAATGGCTACGAGTATATATAGATTATTATGAGATTTTGGAAATGGACCCATAAAGTCAATACCCCAAATGTCAAATACTTCACATACTTGGATGACATTTTGTGGCATTTCATCACGTTGACTTATTTTTCCGGCCCTTTGACATGCATCACAAGATTTGCAAAGAAGGTGTGCGTCTTTGTAAATTGTAGGCCAATAGAATCCAGCTTCATAAACTTTTCTTGCTGTTAGTTGAGGCCCATAATGCCCTCCTGTTGGTCCTGTGTGACAATGGTTTAAAATTTTACTAGCTTCATCTCCAAATACACATCGGCGTATTATTCCATCGGGACAACTTTTAAACAGATGTGGATCTTCCCAGAAATAGTGTTTTATATCACTGAAGAATTTCTTTCGTCTTTGGTACGATAATCCTTTTTCAAGGAATCCACAAACTAAGTAGTTTGCATAGTCTGCAAACCATGGGATTTCTTTATAATCTATCTTCAATAGATATTCATCAGGAAAGTTGTCTTGTATGGCCGATTCATTTAGAACTTCTAATTCGGGATTTTCAAGACGAGAAAGATGATCAGCGGCGAGATTTTCTGCTCCTCTTTTATCTCGGATTTCAATATCAAACTCTTGTAAGAGTAAGATCCAACGGATTAATCTTGGTTTAGCATCTTGTTTTGAAAATAGGTATCTAAGAGCAGAATGGTCGGTATAGACCACCGTTTTTGCTAGAACGAGATATGATCGAAATTTGTCAAAAGCAAAGACAATAGCAAGGAGTTCTTTTTCAGTAGTTGTATAGTTCGTTTGTGCTCCTTGTAATGTCTTACTAGCATAGTAAATAGGTTGAAATCGTTTTTCAATCCTTTGTCCTAAAACGGCTCCCATTGCAAAATCACTTGCATCGCACATTAGTTCAAATGGTAGATTCCAATTTGGTGTTATCATGATCGGCGCATTAGTGAGTTTTTCTTTAAGAATATTAAAAGATTTGATACATTCATCTGAAAAGATGAATGGCGCATCCTTTTCTAGGAGTTTATTCATAGGAGTGGCAATTTTAGAAAAATCTTTTATAAAACGTCGGTAAAAACCGGCATGCCCTAGAAAACTCCTAACTCCTCTAACATTGGTGGGATGTGGAAGTTTAGCAATTACATCTACTTTAGCTCTATCCACTTCGATTCCTTCTTTTGAAATTTTATGTCCAAGAACGATGCCTTCTTTAACCATGAAATGGCATTTCTCCCAATTAAGTACTAGATTTGATTTTTCGCATCTAATTAGCATTCGTTCCAGATTAACTAGACATGATTTAAATGTATCACCGAAGACTGAAAAGTCATCCATGAAAACTTCCATGCATTCTTCTATCATGTCATGAAAAATCGCCATCATACACCTTTGAAAGGTTGCAGGGGCGTTACAAAGTCCAAATGGCATGCGTTTGTAAGCAAAAGTACCATAAGGGCACGTGAATGTGGTTTTCTCTTGATCTTCGGGTGCTATTGGAATTTGAAAATATCCGGAAAATCCATCTAGAAAACAATAGTAACTATTTCCGGCTAATCTTTCCAACATTTGATCTATGAAAGGTAAGGGAAAGTGATCTTTTCTGGTGGCGTCATTTAATTTTCTATAATCAATACATACACGCCATCCTGTTACAGTCCTAGTAGGAATAAGCTCATTTTTCTCATTTGTAATGACAGTCATGCCACCCTTCTTAGGCACGCATTGAACTGGGCTTACCCATGGACTATCAGAGATTGGATAAATTAAACCTGCATCTAGCAGTTTAATAATCTCTTTCTTAACTACATCTTGCATATTAGGATTTAGTCTTCGTTGGCGTTGCACATACGTTTTATGACCTTCTTCCATAAGGATTTTATGTGTGCAATACGAAGGACTTATTCCTTTAATATCATGAATCTTCCATGCAATGGCTGGTTTATGAGCTTTCAACACAGAAATGAGTTGTGATTTCTCATTTTCAGTAAGAGAAGATGATATTATTACAGGTAATTCAGATTCACCATGTAAATAAGCGTATTCCAAATGGTTTGGAAGTGGCTTTAACTCTAATTTCGGAGGTTCTTCTATCGATGATTTATATCGATATCTGTCTTCTTCTTTTAGCATTTGAATTTCTTCTGTTGTTGGTTCATATCCATTAGTTATAAGTGTAGCTAACATTTCAGCTTCATCAATTGGTTCATTACCTTCTCCTAAAGAACATTCTCCTGTTCCTTGTAATTCTGGAAATTCTTCTAATAATTCTGCATGTGCATCTATAGTTTGAATATAATAACATGTATCATCTGCAGATTGTGGTTGTTGCATTGCTCTATCAACTGAAAAGGTAACGCTCTCATCCTCTATACTTAGGGTCAGTTTCTTACCGAACACGTCTATCATTGCTTTAGCCGTGTTTAAGAATGGTCTTCCTAATATGAGAGGAACTTGAGAATCTTCTTCCATGTCCAAAACAACAAAATCTACTGGAAATACTAAAGTACCAACTTTAACTAGCATGTTCTCCATTATCCCTCTAGGATATTTTATTGATCTATCGGCTAGTTGTATGCTTATTCTTGTTGGTTTCAATTCTCCAAGGTCTAGTTTAGCGTATAGTGAATACGGCATTAGATTTATACTAGCACCTAAGTCTGCCAATGCTTCTATTGAACTAAGACTACCCAGAAAACATGGAATTGTGAAACTTCCTGGATCAGATAATTTTTCTGGTATCTTATTCAACAGCACTGCTGAACAATTAGCATTCATAGTAACAGCCGAGAGTTCTTCCATTTTCTTTCTATTTGAGATTAGATCTTTCAAGAATTTAGCATATCTTGGCATTCCTGAAATCACATCAATGAAAGGAAGATTTACATTTATCTGTTTAAACATATCCAAGAATTTGGATTGCTCGGCTTCAAGTTTTTCTTTCTTCATTTTACTCGGGTAAGGAAGCGGTGGTTGGTACGGTTTAACATAAGGTTTAGCCTTAACTGTGTTATCTTCATTAACCTTTTCAACTACCGGTTCTTTTTCCTTATCTTGATCAGGTTGTGGTTCTTGTGGAGTATGAATAGTTTCATCAGAAGTTACAGGTATTTCAGGTGGTTTAAGTGTTGTGCCACTTCTTGTGGTAATAGCTTTAGCTGTTTCATTCCGGGGGTTAGCACTTGTATCACTAGGTAGACTTCCCGGTTTTCTTTCACCTATTAACCTTGCTAGGTTACTTACTTCTTGTTCCAGATTTTGAATAGAAGCTTGTTGATTTCTAAATGCTTGAGCATTTTGTTCATTGGTTTGTTTCTGAGATGTGAAAAACTGCGTTTGAGTTTCAACTAGCTTCGTCATCATATCTTCTAAATTTGGTTTTTTATCATCGGTTTGTTGTGGTGGTTTGTTTTGAAAATTAGGTCTTTGCTGATTGTAAGTATTATTGGATACTTGTTGATTGCTAGGACCTTGTTGGTTGTTGTATGGAATATTTCGGTTATAATTCTGGTTTTGATTGTAAATTGGTCTTGGCGGTTGATAATTATTCTGATAATTATTTCCAGGCCTTTGGTTTATGTATGAAATATTCTCTCTTTGTTCCATTGTTAATTCAATACTGAGACAATCTTTTGTCAAATGTGGTCCTCCACACTGCTCACAACTAATTCGTATTGAGTGAATATCTTTAGTCATCTTTTCCATTCGTCTCTCCACAGCATCTATCTTTGCGGAAATGGAATCTAAGTCATGGCTAGAATCGGCTCTAGCTGCTTTAGATGATCTAATGATATCTTTTTCTTGGTGCCACTCATGTGAGTGGGAAGCAGTGTTATCAATAATTTTGTAAGCATCAGTTTCGGTTTTCTTCATAATAGAACCACCAGCTGCTATATCTATATCTTTCCTTGTAGTGATGTCGCATCCTTGGTAGAATATTTGTACTATTTGACAGGTGTCTAAACCATGTTGCGGACATCCTCTTAACAACTTTCCATATCTTGTCCACGCCTCATATAGAGTTTCATTTGGTTTCTGTGTGAACGTAACAATTTCTGCTTGAAGTCTTACGGCTTTAGATGCAGGAAAGAATTGTTTAAGAAATTTGTCAATTAAAACGTCCCATGTATCGATCGCCCCTTCAGGTAACGATTCCAACCAATCTTTGGCTTCTCCCTTTAAAGTCCAGGGAAATAACATGAGATATATCTGTTCATCCTCCACTTCTCGGATTTTAAATAGTGTGCAGATCCTATTAAAGGTACGTAGATGTTCATTTGGATCTTCCTTCGGTGCACCACTAAATTGGCATTGATTAGTCACCATGTGTAGAATTTGTCCTTTGATTTCATAATCTGGCGCATTAATGTCTGGATGAGTAATTGCGTGACCTTGGCCAGTGCGTTTAGCTCTCATTCGGTCTTCCATACTTAAAGGTTCCAGATTCTCCATAATTGAATTTGTTGAAACGGTATCACTAGATGATTCTGATTTAATGGTTCGTTCCTCAACAATCTCTGTTTGAATGATTGGTGGCTCCGGAGGAAAGTTTAATGGTTCAGGATCTACGAACCGTTCCTGAATATTTTCCGGATTCTCAATTGTGAGGTCGGGTTCAAAAAATGGATTATCGGAAATTTGAACTGAAGTACTTGGTCTACTGGATGACGATTCTAAAGAAAAATCAACGGCGGTTATATTTTCTAAATGTCTTGATCTAGTTACAGGTGGTGAACGTACAAAAGGTGATGAACGTCTTGCTCGGTGCATTCACTGAATATCCTATTAGTTTTTAAAAGGAAAGAAAAATTATAATAAGTTATCCAATTAATAGACTTTTCTGATTTTGCCCACGTTTCGAATAGCCAAAAGATGCAGCAGAGGGGCAGGATTCGTTTGGTCTCAATATAATTGAGTACTGTTTGGCTCCAATAACCCGGTCCACGTACAAATCCAACTATTACTACGAACCAGAAAATTTTGATGTCTATCAATTTAACCACTCAAAATAAATTTTCGTAATTTTAAGAAATTTAGATAAGAAGTAGAAAAAATTCTAAGTCCTAAAAACTAGAATAGCGAGAAATAAGAGAGAAAAAGAGTTCGTCGAAAAAGGTTGAAAAAGAAAAAATGGTTGAAAAATAAAAGGTGACGGAAAAATAAAAGAAACTTATAAAAACTTAAAAATACTTGACTAACCTAACCTTATTACTACAACTAACTTAAAATTATAATCGCAAATTGAAATTACTAATTGGAATGATAATTGATACATAGTAAAAGGTGTCTAAAAATATTAAAGCTTACAGGAAAAAATAAATCCCAAATGGAAATAACTTAAAAAGAAACTAAAACTTAAAAAGGCGTCGCAAAATTCTAAAGCACCTAATACTTAATCTAAGGAATAAGCACTTAAGAGAGTTTACGGCAAAGCCTAAAAATCTAGGAGTAAAAATAACTATAGCAAAAACTAAGTTTAAAATTAAATATGAGCTAAAAATACAAAAGTTACGCTAAAACGATTAAAAAGGAACAAAATATAAAAGTTATAAAAAGTTATAAAAATATTAGATTTTATAAAAATATTATTTTTATATTTTTTTATATTATTGTATTAAGTAAATAAATAATAAAACTAAACAAAAGTAAAAATAACTAAATAAATTAAAAACTTAATTATAATAATAATAATAGTTTTAGGGTTTAGAATAATAATAATTAAATAATATCCGTAATTAATACGGAATTAGGGTTCGTTTGTGGTCTTGTCAGACCCCTCATGCGAGTCGCATGGAATAAGGGGGTGGGTCATGCGAGTCGCATGGCCATTCTGAACTGGTTCAATTGGACTGGTTCAAATGACAGGTCACGTAATTATTTAATATTTATTTTTAATTTCTGTTTTATATATAATATAAGATATAAATATATAATTTAAATAAAAACTTAATAAAATACTAAAATAAAATACAAATACTTTAATATTTTGTAAATAATAAAGAAAAACTTAAAATACACTTTAAAATATATTTTTTTTTTTTCGATTTTAAAAGATTTTTTTTTTTTTATATTTTTAATTTTTAAACAAAAATATAAATTTTACAAAAACTAATTATAACTAAAAAAAAATATATAGCATTTTGCTTCGGCGTTTTCCCCGGCAGCGGCGCCAAAAATACTTGATGTTATGCGAGGTGTATATAAAATAGTTATTAATTTTAGCAGAAAACACTATTAAATACGATACAATTTTACACAAGATATTTATTTATTTATAGAATGGATATACTTAAACCTTGCTACAACACTTATAGGCAGTGTACCTAATCGTACAGTAGTGTAGTTTTTAGTAAGTCCGGTTTGTTCCACAGGGAAATCTTTAAACAAAGCTCAACGCTATATTAGTTTACTTTTATTAAAAATACAAATATATATATATAAGTAATATTATTATTATAAAGGGGGGTTTTTACCGTTTAATGACCGGTTTGTCGATTTTAAGATTTTAGTCGCAGTTAAAACCTAATGTAAAATATAAAATAAATACAAGACTTAAATTAAAGCGTAAAGTAAATAACGATAATGAAATTGCGAATAATAAAAGTGCGATAAAATAAATTGCAATAATTAAAAAGTACGATAATTAAAAGTGCGATTAAATAACAATAAATAAAAGTGCGATAATTAGAAGTGCAATTAAATATAAAATAAAGGAAATTAAATATGAAATAAAAGAATTATGCTTATTTAAACTTCCGTAATCATGATGTTTGACGTGTTGATTTTAGTTTTATGCCCATGGGTTAATTGTCCTTTGTCCTGGATTATTTAATATGTCCGTCTGGTTTTTGTCCATAACAGTCCATCAGTCATAAATATAAAGTGCGAGTGTCCTCATCAAATTATTCTTATACCCGAAGTTAAATATTCCAACTAATTGGGGATTCGAATTGTAACAAGGTTTTAATACTTTGTTTAATGAATACACCAGGTTATCGACTGCGTGTAAACCAAGGTTTTACTACTTTGTTAACAATTACACCAATTACCCTTGAATGTAATTTCACCCCTGTTTTAATTATTCTAGTGGCTATTAATCCATTCCCGTGTCCGGTTAAATGAACGATTATTCGTACATATAAATACCCCGCCCATCGTGTCCGATCGAGTGTATATGGTAATTTATAGGGACGCCCAATTGTAAATTTTTATATTAACATTAATAAACTTTCATTTAGTTAAACAAATATAAAGCCCATTAATAGCCCATAGTCTAATTTCCACAAGTGTCGTTCTTTTGTCCAAACCCCAATTATGGTACAAAGCCCAATTACCTAATTTTAGTAATTAGCCCAACATCATGATTACTTCGTTTTAAATAAGCATAATAATAACTTAGCTACGAGACATTAATGTAAAAAGGTTGAACATAACTTACAATGATTAAAAATAGCGTAGCGTTACACGGACAGAATTTCGACTTACACCCTTACAACATTCGCTAACATACCCTTTATTATTAGAATTATAATTGAAATTAAAATATAAATTATAAATATAAATATAAATATATACGATATATTGAGAGAAAGAGATATATTTTTTTGTGTTTAAAACTCGGCAGAAAACTGGCTTTATATAGGACCTGACCAGCATTTTCACTCCATGCGACTCGCATGGATTTTGTGCCTCTGGCCATGCGAGTCGCATGGCCACCCTGGATCCAGCCAAATTGCTTTGTTTTCTTCTTGCCGACGTAATATAATAATAATATATAATATATAATTATATATAATTATATATATATTATATTATATTCTTGTGCATAGTAGACTAGATATTTTTGGTCCGTTGCGTCGGGCGTTTCTTCTTGGCTCAGGTCCCGGTTCCGGATTTTCGGACGTCTTCGCGTATTATTTTAAATCGCGTACTTTGCGTCTTGTAACTTGTACTCTTGTTATTTTGAGACGTTCCTCATCAATAATTTGAACCTTTTTAATTGTATCTTGTACTTTTTAGCTTTTTGAACCTTTCCGTCTTCAATTTGTCGAATCTGCCTTTTATCTTCACTTTTTAATATTTAAACGAATAGTGCTTGTAAATCGAACAATATCAACTAAAATCTTGTCTTTCTTGGGAAATAATGCTGTAAAATATGTGTTCATTTTTAGCCTTATCAGCAATGACAATATAGGTGCCGTAGTTAGCTTTTTCTTCAATAACTGAAACGCTTTCTCTTGTTCATCATTCCATTCAAATTTCTTCCCTTTATGCGTTAATGCAGTCAAGGGTTTTGCTATTCTGGAAAAGTCTTGGATGAACCTTCTGTAGTAACCAGCTAGTCCTAAAAACTGGCGTATGTGTTTCGGAGTTTTCGGGGTTTCCCACTTTTCAACAGTTTCTATCTTTGCCGGATCCACCTTAATACCTTCTTTGTTCACTATGTGACCGAGGAATTGAACTTCTTCCAACCAAAATGCACACTTTGAAAACTTAGCGTACAATTCTTCCTTCCTCAATACATCTAACACCTTTCTCAAATGTTCACCGTGTTCTTGGTCATTCTTTGAGTAAATAAGTATGTCATCAATGAAAACAATGACAAACTTGTCAAGGTATGGTCCACACACTCGGTTCATAAGGTCCATGAACACAGCTGGTGCATTAGTTAAACCAAACGGCATGACCATAAACTCGTAATGACCGTAACGTGTTCTGAAAGCAGTCTTTGGAATATCATCTTCTTTCACCCGCATTTGATGATACCCAGAACGTAAGTCAATCTTTGAATAAACAGACGAGCCTTGTAGTTGATCAAATAAGTCGTCGATTCTCGGTAGTGGGTAGCGGTTCTTGATGGTAAGTTTGTTCAACTCTCGGTAGTCGATACACAACCTGAATGTACCATCTTTCTTCTTGACAAACAAAACAGGAGCTCCCCACGGTGATGTGCTTAGTCGAATGAAACCACGCTCTAAAAGTTCTTGTAATTGGCTTTGCAGTTCTTTCATCTCGCTGGGTGCGAGTCTGTAAGGAGCACGAGCTATTGGTGCAGCTCCTGGTACAAGATCTATTTGAAATTCAACGGATCGATGTGGGGGTAATCCCGGTAATTCTTTCGGAAATACATCGGGAAATTCTTTTGCAATGGGAACATCATTGATGCTCTTTTCTTCAGTTTGTACTTTCTCGACGTGTGCTAGAACAGCATAGCAACCTTTTCTTATTAGTTTTTGTGCCTTCAAATTACTAATAAGATGTAGCTTCGTGTTGCCCTTTTCTCCGTACACCATTAAGGGTTTTCCTTTTTCTCGTATAATGCGAATTGCATTTTTGTAACAAACGATCTCTGCTTTCACTTCTTTCAACCAGTCCATACCGATTATCACATCAAAACTCCCTAACTCTACTGGTATCAAATCAATCTTAAATGTTTCGCTAACCAGTTTAATTTCTCGATTCCGACATATATTATCTGCTGAAATTAATTTACCATTTGCTAATTCGAGTAAAAATTTACTATCCAAAGGCGTCAATGGACAACTTAATTTAGCACAAAAATCTCTACTCATATAGCTTCTATCCGCACCCGAATCAAATAAAACGTAAGCAGATTTATTGTCAATAAGAAACGTACCCGTAACAAGCTCCGGGTCTTCCTATGCCTCTGCCGCATTAATATTGAAAACTCTTCCGCGGCCTTGTCCATTCGTGTTCTCCTGGTTCGGGCAATTTCTAATAATGTGGCCCGGTTTTCCACATTTATAACAAACTACATTAGCATAACTTGCTCCGACACTACTTGCTCCACCATTACTCGTTCCGACACCATTTGTTCCTTTCTTTCTATTAACCCCTGGTCCATAGACCTCACACTTCACCGCGCTATGACCATTTCTTTTACACTTGTTGCAAAATTTGGTGCAGAACCCCGAGTGATACTTTTCACACCTTTGGCATAGCTGCTTCTGATTGTTGTTGTTGTTGCGGTTATTATTGTTGTTGGGATGATTGTTGTAGTTGCTGTTGTTGTTGTTGTTGTTGTTGTTGTTGTTGTTGTTGTTGTTGGGCCGTTTGTTGTAGTTGCGATTGATGTTGCGATTGTTGGGATAATTGTTGCGATTATTGTTGTAATTGCTGTTGTTGTTGTATTGGTGATTCTTATCACCGTTTTCCTCCCACTTTCTTTTGACTTGCTTCACATTGGCCTCTTCAGCAGTCTGTTCTTTAATTCTTTCTTCAATCTGGTTCACTAGTTTGTGAGCCATTCTACATGCCTGTTGTATGGAGGCGGGCTCGTGTGAACTTATATCTTCTTGGATTCTTTCCGGTAATCCTTTCACAAACGCGTCGATCTTCTCTTCCTCATCTTCGAATGCTCCCGGACACAATAGGCACAATTCTGTGAATCGTCTTTCGTACGTGGTAATATCAAATCCTTGGGTTCGTAACCCTCTAAGTTCTGTCTTGAGCTTATTGACCTCAGTTCTGGGACGGTACTTCTCGTTCATCAAGTGCTTGAATGCTGACCACGGTAGTGCATACGCATCGTCTTGTCCCACTTGCTCTAGATAGGTATTCCACCATGTTAACGCAGAACCTGTGAAGGTATGCGTAGCGTACTTCACTTTGTCCTCTTCAGTACACTTACTTATGGCAAACACTGATTCGACCTTTTCGGTCCACCGTTTCAATCCGATCGGTCCTTCGGTTCCATCAAATTCCAAAGGTTTGCAGGCAGTGAATTCTTTGTAGGTGCATCCTACACAATTTCCTGTACTGCTAGATCCAAGGTTATTGTTGGTATGTAGCGCAGCCTGTACTGCGGCTATGTTTGAAGCTAGAAAAGTACGGAATTCCTCTTCATTCATATTCACGGTGTGTCGAGTAGTCGGTGCCATTTCCTTCAAAATAGTCAAATAGAACAAGTTAATCATACATAATATTAAGAGTAGTTAATAGTATTTCGTAGCATAATATGAACTCATTTATAAAAGCTTTTTCTTCATATTAGCGTTTTATAAGTTTAAATTCGGGTAGTACCTACCCGTTAAGTTCATACTTAGTAGCTAATATACAATTCAACTACTACAATTCTATATGAAAAACTGATTATAATAATATTTCGCGTTCAAACTTTTATACAATATTTTACAAACTTACAATACCGCTTATTTTACATAAAGCATGAAATATAGCACACAATAACTTTGATACAAGATAGTTGTGAAGATAATTCTAGCTAGTACACAAGTCGTTCAGCAAAGGCAATAAAGACACGTAATTCATACGTCCAGAAACAAGTCATGCATTCTGGTTTTACTAGGATTACTTCCCATCCTTGGTCTTGTGGAACATAACCGTTATGGCCGTTGATAAGACAGCGTGTTGTAACGTCGTAAAAGGTACGAGGGTTACGTAATGTCCAACAGTCCCGTAACAATCTAAAAACCTCATTTCTTACCCCAATTACCGACTCCGTCACTTGTGGGAACGTTTTGTTTAATAGTTGTAGCCCGATGTTCTTGTTCTCACTTTGGTGAGAAGCGAACATTACTAATCCGTAAGCATAACATGCTTCTTTATGTTGCATGTTAGCCGCTTTTTCTAAATCATGAAGTCCAATATTCGGATATATTGAGTCAAAATAATTTCTTAACCCATTGCATAAAATAGCATTTGGGTTCCCCGCAATATATGCGTCAAAGTAAACACATCGTAACTTATGGATTTCCCAATGTGATATCCCCCATCTTTCAAACGAAAGCCTTTTATAAACCAAGGCATTCTTGGAACGTTCTTCGAATGTCTTACAAACTGATCTTGCCTTAAATAGTTGTGCCTTAGAATTCTGACCGACTCTAGACAAGATTTCATCAATCATGTCTCCGGGTAGGTCTCTTAAAATATTGGGTTGTCTATCCATTTTGTGTTTTTATACTGTAAAATAGACAAGAGTTAGATTCATAAAAAAATACTTATTAATACAAGCAATTTTTACATATATCATAAAGCATAAGCACACTATATTACATATATTACACCACACGAATACAACTATCTTACTCCGACTCGCTTGTTTCTTCTTCTTCGGTTTTGGTTCGTTTTGCCAAGTTTCTAGGGATATATGATGTTCCCCTAATACGAGCCGTCGTTATCCACATTGGTTTAGAAAAACCTGGTGGTTTAGAGGTTCCCAGGTCATTATTACAACTTAAGGACTTCTGGGGTTGACGATACATATAAGGTTCATCGGAGTTGTAATTAGATTTCTCTATTTTTATGCCCTTTCCCTTATTATTTTCTTTTGCCTTTTTAAATTCAGTTGGGGTAATTTCTATAACATCATCGGAATTCTCGTCGGAATCCGATTCATCGGAGAATTGGTAATCCTCCCAATATTTTGCTTCCTTGGCGGAAACACCATTGACCATAATTAACCTTGGTCGGTTGGTTGAGGATTTTTATTTTACTTAACCGTTTTATTATTTCCCCCACCGGTTCTATTTCTTCATCCGGTTCCGATTCTTCTTCCGGTTCCGATTCTTCTTCTGGTTCCGACTCTTCTTCCGGTTCCTCTTCGGGAACTTGTGAATCAGTCCACGAATCATTCCAATTTACATTTGACTCTTCATTATTATTAGGTGAGTCAATGGGACTTGTTCTAGAGGTAGACATCTATCACATAATATCAAACGCGTTAAGAGATTAATATATCACATAATATTCACATGTTAAAAATATATAGTTTCCAACAAAATTTGTTAAGCAATCATTTTTCAAGTAAACGCGGTCGAAGTCCAGACTCACTAATGCATCCTAACAAACTCGATAAGACACACTAATGCAAAATTCTGGTTCTCTAAGACCAACGCTCTGATACCAACTGAAATGTCCCGTTCTTATTGATTAAAAACGTTCCATATTAATTGATTTCGTTGCGAGGTTTTGACCTCTATATGAGACGTTTTTCAAAGACTGCATTCATTTTAAAACAAACCATAACCTTTATTTCATCAATAAAGGTTTAAAAAGCTTTACGTAGATTATCAAATAATGATAATCTAAAATATCCTGTTTACACACGACCATTACATAATGGTTTACAATACAAATATGTTACAACAAAATAAGTTTCTTGAATGCAGTTTTTACACAATATCATACAAGCATGGACTCCAAATCTCGTCCTTATTTAAGTATGCGACAGCGGAAGCTCTTAATAATCACCTGAGAATAAACATGTTTAAAACTTCAACAAAAATGTTGGTGAGTTATAGGTTTAACCTATATATATCAAATCATAATAATAAACCACAAGATTTCATATTTTAATACACACCCCATACATAGAGATAAAAATCATTCATATGGTGAACACCTGGTAACCGACATTAACAAGATGCATATATAAGAATATCCCCATCATTCCGGGACACCCTTCGGATATGATATAAATTTCGAAGTACTAAAGCATCCGGTACTTTGGATGGGGTTTGTTAGGCCCAATAGATCTATCTTTAGGATTCGCGTCAATTAGGGTGTCTGTTCCCTAATTCTTAGATTACCAGACTTAATAAAAAGGGGCATATTCGATTTCGATAATTCAACCATCGAATGTAGTTTCACGTACTTGTGTCTATTTTGTAAATCATTTATAAAACCTGCATGTATTCTCATCCCAAAAATATTAGATTTTAAAAGTGGGACTATAACTCACTTTCACAGATTTTTACTTCGTCGGGAAGTAAGACTTGGCCACTGGTTGATTCACGAACCTATAACAATATATACATATATATCAAAGTATGTTCAAAATATATTTACAACACTTTTAATATATTTTGATGTTTTAAGTTTATTAAGCCAGCTGTCCTCGTTAGTAACCTACAACTAGTTGTCCACAGTTAGATATACAGAAATATATCGATAAATATTATCTTGAATCAATCCACGACCCAGTGTATACGTATCTCAGTATTGATCACAACTCAAACTATACATATTTTGGAATCAACCTCAACCCTGTATAGCTAACTCCAACATTCACATATAGAGTGTCTATGGTTGTTCCGAAATATATATAGATGTGTCGACATGATATTTCGAAACATTGTATACGTGTCTATGGTATCTCAAGATTACATAATATACAATACAAGTTGATTAAGTTATGGTTGGAATAGATTTGTTACCAATTTTCACGTAGCTAAAATGAGAAAAATTATCCAATCTTGTTTTACCCATAACTTCTTCATTTTAAATCCGTTTTGAGTGAATCAAATTGCTATGGTTTAATATTGAACTCTATTTTATGAATCTAAACAGAAAAAGTATAGGTTTATAGTCGTAAAAATAAGTTACAAGTCGTTTTTGTAAAGGTAGTCATTTCAGTCGAAAGAACGACGTCTAGATGACCATTTTAGAAAACATACTTCCACTTTGAGTTTAACCATAATTTTTGGATATAGTTTCATGTTCATAATAAAAATCATTTTCTCAGAATAATAACTTTTAAATCAAAGTTTATCATAGTTTTTAATTAACTAACCCAAAACAGCCTGCGGTGTTACTACGACGGCGTAAATCCGGATTTACGGTGTTTTTCGTGTCTCCAGGTTTTAAATCATTAAGTTAGCATATCATATAGATATAGAACATGTGTTTAGTTGATTTTAAAAGTCAAGTTAGAAGGATTAACTTTTGTTTGCGAACAAGTTTAGAATTAACTAAACTATGTTCTAGTGATTACAAGTTTAAACCTTCGAATAAGATAGCTTTATATGTATGAATCGAATGATGTTATGAACATAATTACTACCTTAAGTTCCTTGGATAAACCTACTGGAAAAGAGAAAAATGAATCTAGCTTCAACGGATCCTTGGATGGCTCGAAGTTCTTGAAGCAGAATCATGACACGAAAACAAGTTCAAGTAAGATCATCACTTGAAATAAGATTGTTATAGTTATAGAAATTGAACCAAAGTTTGAATATGATTATTACCTTGTATTAGAATGATAACCTACTGTAAGAAATAAAGATTTCTTGAGGTTGGATGATCACCTTACAAGATTGGAAGTGAGCTAGCAAACTTGAAAGTATTCTTGATTTTATGTAACTAGAACTTGTAGAATATATGAAGAACACTTAGAACTTAAAGATAAAACTTGAGAGAGATCAATTAGATGAAGAAAATTGAAGAATGAAAGTGTTTGTAGGTGTTTTTGGTCGTTGGTGTATGGATTAGATATAAAGGATATGTAATTTTGTTTTCATGTAAATAGGTCATGAATGATTACTCATATTTTTGTAATTTTATGAGATATTTCATGCTAGTTGCCAAATTATGGTTCCCACATGTGTTAGGTGACTCACATGGGCTGCTAAGAGCTGATCATTGGAGTGTATATACCAATAGTACATACATCTAAAAGCTGTGTATTGTACGAGTACGAATACGGGTGCATACGAGTAGAATTGTTGATGAAACTGAACGAGGATGTAATTGTAAGCATTTTTGTTAAGTAGAAGTATTTTGATAAGTGTATTGAAGTCTTTCAAAAGTGTATAAATACATATTAAAACACTACATGTATATACATTTTAACTGAGTCGTTAAGTCATCGTTAGTCGTTACATGTAAGTGTTGTTTTGAAACCTTTAGGTTAACGATCTTGTTAAATGTTGTTAACCCAATGTTTATAATATCAAATGAGATTTTAAATTATTATATTATCATGATATTATCATGTATGAATATCTCTTAATATGATATATATACATTAAATGTCTTTACAACGATAATCGTTACATATATGCCTCGTTTAAAAATCATTAAGTTAGTAGTCTTGTTTTTACATATGTAGTTCATTGTTAATATACTTAATAATATGTTTAATTATCATAGTATCATGTTAACTATATATATATCCATATATATGTCATCATATAGTTTTTACAAGTTTTAACGTTCGTGAATCACCGGTCAACTTGGGTGGTCAATTGTCTATATGAAACATATTTCAATTAATCAAGTCTTAACAAGTTTGATTGCTTAACATGTTGGAAACATTTAATCATGTAAATATCAATCTCAATTAATATATATAAACATGGAAAAGTTCGGGTCACTACAGTATATATATATATATATATATATATATATATATATATATATATATATATATATATATATCACGATTTTTTAATCTGCAGAACTGTGAGAAATGCTTTAATGTTTTTTAATGTAAAATATTACAAATCTTTCTTATTTTTGTAGCAGTGAGATTCTGTAGCCTTGGCACGTTATATTAGCTTCCTATTCTAAAATTTCTATTTTCGACGACTATTTTATTCTTTATTTTAGCAAATAAGAAAATGAATATTTTAACATATCTCATATATCTGGAAATGTTAAGACAGTCCTTGGAATTTGTATACCTTTAATAATAATTAATATTATATTAATTAATAATTAATAATTAATAATTAATAATAATAATAATAATAATAATAATAATAATAATAATAATAATAATAATAATAATGAAATGTCCCGTTCTTATTGATTAAAAACGTTCCACATTAATTGATTTCGTTGCGAGGTTTTGACCTCTATATGAGACGTTTTTCAAAGACTGCATTCATTTTAAAACAAACCATAACCTTTATTTCATCAATAAAGGTTTAAAAAGCTTTACGTAGATTATCAAATAATGATAATCTAAAATATCCTGTTTACACACGACCATTACATAATGGTTTACAATACAAATATGTTACAACAAAATAAGTTTCTTGAATGCAGTTTTTACACAATATCATACAAGCATGGACTCCAAATCTCGTCCTTATTTAAGTATGCGACAGCGGAAGCTCTTAATAATCACCTGAGAATAAACATGCTTAAAACGTCAACAAAAATGTTGGTGAGTTATAGGTTTAACCTATATATATCAAATCATAATAATAGACCACAAGATTTCATATTTCAATACACATCCCATACATAGAGATAAAAATCATTCATATGGTGAACACCTGGTAACCGACATTAACAAGATGCATATATAAGAATATCCCCATCATTCCGGGACACCCTTCGGATATGATATAAATTTCAAAGTACTAAAGCATCCGGTACTTTGGATGGGGTTTGTTAGGCCCAATAGATCTATCTTTAGGATTCGCGTCAATTAGGGTGTCTGTTTCCTAATTCTTAGATTACCAGACTTAATAAAAAGGGGCATATTCGATTTCGATAATTCAACTATAGAATGTAGTTTCACGTACTTGTGTCTATTTTGTAAATCATTTTATAAAACCTGCATGTATTCTCATCCCAAAAATATTAGATTTTAAAAGTGGGACTATAACTCACTTTCACAGATTTTTACTTCGTCGGGAAGTAAGACTTGGACACTGGTTGATTCACGATCCTATAACAATATATACATATATATCAAAGTATGTTCAAAATATATTTACAACACTTTTAATATATTTTGATGTTTTAAGTTTATTAAGTCAGCTGTCCTCGTTAGTAACCTACAACTAGTTGTCCACAGTTAGATGTACAGAAATAAATCGATAAATATTATCTTGAATCAATCCACGACCCAGTGTATACGTATCTCAGTATTGATCACAACTCAAACTATATATATTTTGGAATCAACCTCAACCCTGTATAGCTAACTCCAATATTCACATATAGAGTGTCTATGGTTGTTCCGAAATATATATAGATGTGTCGACATGATAGGTCGAAACATTGTATACGTGTCTATGGTATCTCAAGATTACATAATATACAATACAAGTTGATTAAGTTATGGTTGGAATAGATTTGTTACCAATTTTCACGTAGCTAAAATGAGAAAAATTATCCAATCTTGTTTTACCCATAACTTCTTCATTTTAAATCCGTTTTGAGTGAATCAAATTGCTATGGTTTTATATTGAACTATATTTTATGAATCTAAACATAAAAAGTATAGGTTTATAGTTGAAAAAATAAGTTACAAGTCGTTTTTGTAAAGGTAGTCATTTCAGTCGAAAGAACGACGTCTAGATGACCATTTTAGAAAACATACTTCCACTTTGAGTTTAACCATAATTTTTGGATATAGTTTCATGTTCATAATAAAAATCATTTTCTCAGAATAACAACTTTTAAATCAAAGTTTATCATAGTTTTTAATTAACTAACCCAAAACAGCCCGCGGTGTTACTACGACGGCGTAAATCCGGTTTTACGGTATTTTTCGTGTTTCCAGGTTTTAAATCATTAAGTTAGCATATCATATAGATATAGAACATGTGTTTAGTTGATTTTAAAAGTCAAGTTAGAAGGATTAACTTTTGTTTGCGAACAAGTTTAGAATTAACTAAACTATGTTCTAGTGATTACAAGTTTAAAACTTCGAATAAGATAGCTTTATATGTATGAATCGAATGATGTTATGAACATCATTATTACCTTAAGTTCCTTGGATAAACCTACTGGAAAATAGAAAAATGGATCTAGCTTCAACGGATCCTTGGATGGCTCGAAGTTCTTGAAGCAGAATCATGACACGAAAACAAGTTCAAGTAAGATCATCACTTGAAATAAGATTGTTATAGTTATAGAAATTGAACCAAAGTTTGAATATGATTATTACCTTGTATTAGAATGATAACCTACTGTAAGAAACAAAGATTTCTTGAGGTTGGATGATCACCTTACAAGATTGGAAGTGAGCTAGCAAACTTGAAAGTATTCTTGATTTTATGTAACTAGAACTTGTAGAATATATGAAGAACACTTAGAACTTGAAGATAGAACTTGAGAGAGATCAATTAGATGAAGAAAATTGAAGAATGAAAGTGTTTGTAGGTGTTTTTGGTCGTTGGTGTATGGATTAGATATAAAGGATATGTAATTTTGTTTTCATGTAAATAAGTCATGAATGATTACTCATATTTTTGTAATTTTATGAGATATTTCATGCTAGTTGCCAAATGATGGTTCCCACATGTGTTAGGTGACTCACATGGGCTGCTAAGAGCTGATCAT
Source organism: Rutidosis leptorrhynchoides (assembly GCF_046630445.1). Lineage (NCBI taxonomy): Eukaryota > Viridiplantae > Streptophyta > Magnoliopsida > Asterales > Asteraceae > Rutidosis > Rutidosis leptorrhynchoides. The sequence continues at coordinate 563,819,805 of NC_092335.1, forward strand.
TAGAGAGTATATGCCAATAGTACATACATCTAAAAGCTGTGTATTGTACGAGTACGAATACGGGTGCATACGAGTAGAATTGTTGATGAAACTGAACGAGGATGTAATTGTAAGCATTTTTGTTAAGTAGAAGTATATTGATAAGTGTATTGAAGTCTTTCAAAAGTATATAAATACATATTAAAACACTACATGTATATACATTTTAACTGAGTCGTTAAGTCATCGTTAGTCGTTACATGTAAGTGTTGTTTTGAAACCTTTAGGTTAACGATCTTGTTAAATGTTGTTAACCCAATGTTTATAATATCAAATGAGATTTTAAATTATTATATTATCATGATATTATCATGTATAAATATCTCTTAATATGATATATATACATTAAATGTCTTTACAACGATAATCGTTACATATATGTCTCGTTTAAAAATCATTAAGTTAGTAGTCTTATTTTTACATATGTAGTTCATTGTTAATTTACTTAATGATATGTTTACTTATCATAGTATCATGTTAACTATATATATATCCATATATATGTCATCATATAGTTTTTACAAGTTTAACGTTCGTGAATCACCGGTCAACTTGGGTGGTCAATTGTCTATATGAAACATATTTCAATTAATCAAGTCTCAACAAGTTTGATTGCTTAACATGTTGAAAACATTTAATCATGTAAATATCAATCTCAATTAATATATATAAACATGGAAAAATTCGGGTCACTACAAATAATAATAATAATAATAATAACCATGGTGACTGTTGTTGCTGTCTGTTGGGCTGTGAGCAAACGTCAATTTATTGTGGTCGAAAGTCTCTAATTACAATGAAGATCTATAAACTTTCGTGATAATTAAAAAGAAACTTTTGTGTTGATAAATGATTTACTTATACTCACTTACAAGTTACAATAACTACTTTTGTTATTCTACATGGTGCGTGGATGAGTTTAAAGAATGATTGCTTTTGTTGCTCTGGGTTTATGAGAAAATGTTCGTGCTTGTAAGGTTTCACGAATCGTGATTAAAGACGAAGACGTGGTTGTTAAGAAGGCACCTGCTAAGGAAAGTGGTATCACGGGAAGAGCGGATCTACTATATATTTAGTGGTAGCACGAGTTATCACTGAAATACATGATATAGTGGAAATTTTGTTGAGCTTATAATTAGTGTAAATTTATTTGAACTTTTAACTAGTGACACCCGTGACTACGAATCCTAGATCTGCCACTATACGGGAACGGAGTCGGCTTCAGTTGCTTTGAAGTCTTGGTAGAAAGAAGAAGTCTAAGGCTATTTCTTCGATAGGTGGTGGATTTTTTCATGATCAACCTTTCGAGTATGGGCTACATTGTGTAGAGGTGGATGATTTGAGAATTCAGGTTGCTTCTATTTACACTTCTTCGTCGGGGCTCAAAGTTGATTTTTCGTTCTTCTCTCCTTCAGTAAAGCTATTACTTTTCGTAAAGTGGAAGACAAACTCTTCAAGCCGATTTAAAAGGATAAAAAAGTCAATGTCGAGGTGGAGAAGTTTAAAAAGTGCGTGAACAATTTTTTTTTTTTTTTTTTTTTTGTTGGTGATGGATCAGTGGGTTCTTAGAGTTGAAGGGTCTTTGAAGGTTATAATTTTCTTGGTTTTGTTTGTTTTAATGTGACTTATCGTTTTTGTTATTAGTTCGCGGTGTTTGGTTTTGCCTTCGGCTTGCTTCGTTTGTTTCCTGTTTTTTGAGGTTACATTTGTTCGTTTAGGTACTTTCATTTACACACATACATACCTACCTACATACATGCATACACACGCATACATACACAGATACATACATATATACATATATATACATACATATATACATACACACACACACACACACACACACATATATATATATATATATATATATATATATATATATATATATATATATATATATATATATATATATATATATATATATATATTTCTCGTTCGTTAGAAGAAAAAAAAACTACTTTTGGTAATTAAACCATTAAAAAAACACGTACTCTCTCTCTCATTTAAATTCCCAAGGAAGTCTTCCCATATGGGGACTGATTCGTACACCACTTGAAATTATCCATACACCACTAAATATGCTTTAGAGAGTTGTACAGTACAACACTGTGTTGCATATTTAGTGGTGTATGGATAATTTTGGTGGTGTACGAATCAGCACCCTTCCCATATGGTCTAGAGCTTTTTCGGCCACCGACTTCTTACTAGTGGTCTGGTCACTCGGCTTCCTTATTTTTCCATCCCCTGTTTCTTTCGTTAGTTTCTTTTTCTTCATCATTTTCACGGCTCTTTGAATGGTCAGGTGCTACCTCTTCCTTCTCTATCTATGAATCTCGGGCGGAGACCACCTTGTACTATGTAGTTCATTGATTGTATTAGGAGGTTGTTTCTTTTTAGGTTCCATTCGTCGTTGAAGCTGTATTTTTCCTCTGTTATGTTTCTCCGCCTGTCATATCTACCCTAGTTGTTGTTTTTTTCTCCTTTACTTTCTCACATGTGATGAGCACGAAGGAGTAACCTTCGTGCTCTGTGGCGGTCGTGGTGTTAGGAGAATGTGGTGGCTTCTTGCGTGTTTTTCTTCAGTGTTGTTTTTGTGTTTTTCAGTATTCGCCCTATATGGGTCGGCTGCTTGTGTTTCTCTACTGCATGTCGGTAATCACATCCTTGGTGGTTGGTAGAGAGTTTTGAGGTGCTGGCTTGCTGCTGGTTTATGTTTGGAGATTTGTAGATCTAGGATGTGTTGATTTCATAGGCTGTCGTGATTTGTTTTTAGATGTGTGGTGGTGTTATTCCATTGGGTGTTGGTTTAAAAATTGGTTCCTATGTCTCCTTTGTAATTTCTTGGTTTCTTTGCTTGTGGTTAGAAAATTTGATCGTCGTGCACCGTAGCTTGTGCTTTTGTTCCCTTTTGCCAAGATGGATGAGGATGAAGCATTGGTAACATAAGTGTTGCTTGTAACTTATTTCTGTTTTGCAGGTGTTAAAAATTCTGGAGATTGTGAATTGTGAGTATATATGACGTGATTTGAGTGATTTCTTTGGGTTCTCTTTATTGTGTCACTAGGATGTATCGGTGGACATGGTTGAATTGGTTTATGTTCTGGTTTATTGCTTTGTTTTGTTTGTTCATATTGGTTACTTGTTTTGGTTTAATTGTCCTAAGGTTAATTTCAAATTGTTATATTCAAATATATTATAGGGTCTACATTTTCAAGCAGACTTAGTTGTAGTCATTTGATCTTTCAATCTATTTATTTTAATATAATCTTTACGTCAAAAAATAACTATTTTTGTTGTATTCATTGTTTGTTGGTTTTGGCAAAAACTGATAATGTTAACGGATTTGAAGATCAACAAGTACAACTAATATATTAGAAAATCCATACCTAGCCAACTAAAGTAACCTAAGAAATAGTTCCACCAACAGGGTTGAAACAACCATTTACTTGAAAACCAAACAAGAACGACATAAACATAGAATAACCGAACAATCAATTTGACTTAACAAGAAAAATAATCAAAAACATGAACAAACAAGAGAACGTCATCTGCCACCTTAACAAACATAAATATAACTAAACCATTCTCGTAAGAGCATGGAGTCTTCAAGGGAACGCCAAAGGCCACTGTGACGCTAGAAATCAGGAACAAAAAAAGCCCGACAACCACAAGCCACATCAATTTGTCACAAAAGAGAATCTAACTGCAAAAACACCTATCCCGCCCCCGGAGAGAAACTAGATCTCCAACACGGAGAGCGACGCCTGGCACAACCCCTATAGGGTGACCAGAAAAGACGGATCCATGCAAAGGGAACTACTACAATCACAACACCTCCTGCTACCAACACTCTCCTATTCCTATTTTTTGTACAAGACTGATTTTTTATTTTATTGTCCTACACCCATTTTTTGTTTTATTATTTTTACTACTCCGTATTATCTTCACTTATCATATTATCTTCACTTGTGAGAAGCAAAATCATTACACAAATGGTCTTAAGAATGAGAAGACTTTTTCGTACGTAGTTATAAATTAAGTGTTTATTGTGAAAAGGGTCACTTAAATTATTGGTTTGTTCAACTTTTGATTCCTTTTCAAATGTCAATTTTTAAGAATATTTTTTCTAGATGTATACAATTTAAGTAGGTTATTTTGCAGAAATATTAACATTTTTCTAGACACTCCAAAATATGTTGATAGTGATTTTTGAACTTATATTATTTTGTGAATAACCAAAATCACTAGATTAACTGTAAAATGAAAACACTAATTGACATGTTACGTTACTATAAAAACTAATGTAACTTTTTAAGATTAAGCATAATTTGTTGAAAATTGGCCAAGACAAAGTATCAATTCTCAAGACCATCGTTCCAAAAGTTGAGGAAATATTCCCTACATTCATACATTTGCTGAAACAAATCACAACCGATTTTTTTGGATCAACTAAAATGTTTGGGATTTACTTTTCTAGTTTAATTATCCCCAAGATAATTGTCTTTGCTTAGAGCCAGAACCCTATGTCATAACTTTGAGATAGTCTTCTCCCTACTTTATCTAAGTTTGTACTTATTTCATCAATATATACATAAAACTTGGATTCTTTTATGTTCTTCATTATTTCAACATTTACATTGACTAGTTCTTTTGCTTGAATGACATTCCGCGTCTATTAATTCGAATAAGAGTATGATCAACAAAGTTTGTTGAAGATCCAATCATTTTCGAGCAATAGGTTTCTTATTGAACGAACAAAAAAAATTCTTTTTTTATTCGTCATGTTATGAGTAATGATATTACAATAACCATATTTCCTTCGTTAACCGTTCAGTCTTTACAAAATTTTAACAGTGGGTTCACAACACATGGAAGTACACTCTTACCTGAGGATATTTCGATCGGAGCTTTGGATTGAGAGATAATAATTATTAATATCTACTTCAGAAATTGAAGGGTTTTTCAGTGCAGCTGATAATGCTAAAAACGAACATATATTTCATAGCATTATCCCTCAAGAAAGACAAGCTTTTAGTTGAAATTGTTCTATTTACAAGTGATATTCGTTTAAATATTACTGGGTGAAGACAAAAGACAGATTCGACGATTTGAAGACGCAAACGACCAAAAAGCTAAAAAGTACAAAGTACAATCAAAGTGGTTCAAATTATTGATGAGAAACGTCTAAAAGTTACAAGAGTACGAGCCGCGAAACGCAAAGTACAAGATATTAAATAGTACGCAAGGACGTTCGAAAATCCGGAGCCGGGACATGAACCAACTTTCAACGCGCGACGCAACGGAGCGAAAATTACAAGTCAACTATGCACATAAATATAATGTAATATATAAATAATTCTTAAAATTATATATATATTATATATATTTAATAAAACCGTCGGCAACAAGAAAACAAGCGAATGTGAGCTGTCCCAGGGGGCCATGCGATCGCATGGCCAGGAAGCACAAAAGCCATGCGATTGCATGGATCACTGTAGCTGCCCACATTCTATAAAAAGCAACGAATTCGGCCGATTTATGTACTCCTTTATCAATCTCTCTCTCTCACAAATATATATATATATATATATATATATATATATATATATATATATATATATATATATATATATATATATATATATATATATATATATATATATTTATAATTATAATTTTAATTTAAGATTAATAATAATAAGGTTATGTTAGCGAATGTTGTAAGTGTGTAAGTCGAAATTCTGTCCGTGTAAAGCTACGCTATTATTAATCATTGTAAGTTATGTTCAACCTTTTTAAATTAATATCTCGTAGCTAAGTTATTATTATGCTTATTTAAATCAAAATAATTATGATGTTGGGCTAAATATTAAAGACGGGGTAATTGGACTTTGGACCATAATTGAGGTTTGGACAAAAGAACGACACTTGTGGAAATTGGACTATGGACTATTAATGGGCTTTATATTTATTTAATTGAATGATAGTTCGTTAATTTAATATAGAGATTTACAATTTGACGTATCTATAAATAACCATATACACTCGATCGGACACGATGGGCGGGATATTTATAAATACTAATAATCGTTCATTTAACAGGACACAGGAATGGATTAATAATCAATGGACTCATTAAAACAGGGGTGGATTACATACAAGGACACTTGGTGTAATTAATAATAAAGTATTAAAACCTTGGATTGCACACAGTCGATAAACTGGTGTAATCATTAACAATGTATTAAAACCTTATTACAGTTTAAGTCCCTAATTAGTTGGAATATTTGACTTCGGGTATAAGGATAATTTGACGAGGACACTCGCACTTTATATTTATGACTAATAGACTGTTATGGACAAAAACCATATGGACATATCGAATAATCCAGGACAAAGGCCAATTAACCCATGGTAATAAATTAAAATCAACACGTCAAACATCATGATTACGAAAGTTTAAATAAGCATAATTCCTTTATTTCATATCTTATCGTACTTTTATTTATCGTCATTTTATTTATCGCACTTTTAATTTATCGTCATTTTATTTATCGCACTTTAATTTATTGCACTTTTATTATCGTTATTTACTTTACACTTTAAATTAAGTTATTTATATATTTAATATTTTACATTAGGTTTTAATTGTGACTAAAGTTTTAAAATCGACAAACCGGTCATTAAACGTTAAAACCCCCTTTTTATAATAATAATAATTTTACTTATATATATATATATATATATATATATATATATATATATATATATATATATATATATATATATATATTCAAATATAGTTTTAAAATATAGCATTAAACTTGGCTAGTTCCCTGTGGACGAACCGGACTTACTAAAAACTACACTACTGTACGATTAGGTACACTGCCTATAGTGTTGTAGCAAGGTTTAGGTATATCAACTCTATAAATAAATAAATAACTTGTGTAAAATGGTATCGTATTTTATAGTATTTCGCAATAAAAATATAACTATTTCGTACCCCTCTACTTTAACATCAAGTAATTTTGGCGCCGCTGCCGGGGAATCGACGAAGCGAAACGCTATAAAAAAAGATTTTTATTAAGTTTTAATTTCTTTTTGTAAAAATACGTTTTAAATATTAAAAATACAAAAATATAAAAAGAAAAATGAAATATATATATTTTTAAGAGTTTATTTAAAATATAAAGTTTTTCTATTTCTATTTTAGTTTTTAAAAATTAAGTTTTTGTTTATTTTATATAAATAAATTAAAAACAGAAAAATAAAAAATAAAATATAGTATTCGGGCCTGGTACTGTAGTAGCCCAAGACCTGGCCTGGTATCCGAAGCCATGCGATCGCATGGCCCAACCACATAAAACTCATGCGATCGCATGTGGCTGTCTGACAGGTCTGATCCCAGCAATTATTACGCAGTAGGGTTTTATTATTAATTATTATTATTAATTAACCCTAATTAGGTTTAACTTAATTAATTAGTTTTTAAATTTAGTTTTAATTTATATTTAGTAATATTAAGTTTTAATATTAATATTAATTATATAAATTAATACTTTTATAAAATAGTAATATAAAATAATATTTTTATAAAAAAATAATATTTTTATAACTTAAGTTTTATTTTTATATTTCATATCTTTTTATTAGTTTAATACATATTTTGTATTAGTTTAAGCTATAGTTTTTGCCGTAGTTATTTTTATTTCTAAATTTTAAGACTTTGCCGTAAAATCCCTTAAGTACTTTTTCTTTAGACTAAGATTTAGGTGCTTTAGAATTTTACGACACCGTTTTAAGATTTTAGTACTTTTTAAGTTATTGCCGTTTTGGATATAGAATTCCTTTTAAGCTTTAATTCCTTTAGACGTAACTTTTAATATTTAATTTTTAGATTTTTTAGTTTCGATGCTTATTTTCTTATTTTTGTTTTTCGACATTTATTTTTCGACGATTATTTTTCGACCTTTTATTTTTTTCGACGTTTTTCGACGCACTCTTTTTCTTTCTTATTTCTCGACGCTCTAGTTTTTAGGACATAGAATTTTTTTTTTATCTTCTTTAAACTTCGACGAAAAAAATTTATTTTAAGCGGTTAAATTGATAGATATCCAAAAATTTCTGGTTCGTAGTAATAGTTGGATTTGTTAGTGGTGAGTTGTGGGCTTCCGATTTAAAGGGTCCTGGCTACCTGCTGCATCTATTAGCTATTCGAAACGTGGGCAAAATCAGAAAAGTCTATTAATTTGACAACTTATATAATTTTTATCTTTTATAACTAATAGGATATTCAGTGAATGCACCGAGCAAAACGTTCACCACCATTCATACGTTCACCACCTGTAACTCGATCAAGATATCTAGCCAACATTGTCGCCGTTGATTTTTCTTTAGAATCGTCATATAGTCGACCAAGTACTCCAATTCAAATTTTCGATAATCCATTTTTTGAACCCGACCTCACAATTGAGAATCCGGAGGATATTCAGGGACAATTCAGAGATCCTGAACCACTAATCATTCCTCCTAATACACAAATCACTCATCCAGAGATTGTCGAGGAAGAAACCATTAAGTCAGAATCCTCTAGTGATTCAGATTCTACAAACTCAATCATAGAAAATCTGGAACCTCTAAGTATGGAAGACCGAATGAGAGCTAAACGCACTGGCCAAGGTCATGCAATTACTCAACCAGACATTAATGCACCAGATTATGAAATCAAAGGACAAATCCTACACATGGTAACTAATCAATGCCAATTTAGTGGTGCACCGAAGGAAGATCCAAACGAACATCTGCGTACCTTTAATAGGATCTGTACTCTATTTAAAATCAGAGAAGTGGAGGATGAACAGATATATCTCATGTTATTTCCCTGGACTTTAAAGGGAGAAGCCAAAGATTGGTTAGAATCGTTACCTGAAGGGGCGATTGATACATGGAATGTCTTAGTTGAAAAATTTCTTAAACAATTCTTTCCGGCATCTAAAGCCGTGAGAATTCAAGGAGAAATAGTTACGTTCACACAAAAGCAAAATGAAACTCTATATGAGGCGTGGACAAGATTTGGAAAGTTGTTAAGATGATGTCCGCAACATGGTTTAGACACTTATCAAATAGTACAAATATTCTACCAAGGATGCGACATCACTACACGCAAAGACATCGATATAGCAGCTGGTGGTTCCATTATGAAGAAAACCGCAACTGAAGCTTACAAAATTATTGATAACACTGCTTCCCACTCACATGAGTGGCACCAAGAAAAAGACATCATTAGATCATCTAAAGCAGCTAGAGCCGATTCTAGCCATGACTTTGATTCCATTTCCGCAAAGATAGATGCTTTCGAGAGACGAATGAAAAAGATGACTAAAGATATTCACTCAATACGAATTAGTTGTGAGCAGTGTGGAGGACCACATTTGACAAAGGATTGTCTCAGTATTGAACAAACAATGGAAAAAGAGAGAATGTTTCATACATGAACCAAATGCCTGGAAATAATTATCAAAATAATTATCAACCGCCAAGACCAAACTATAATCAAAATCAGAATTATAACCGAAATGTTCCATACAACAACCAACAAGGTCCTAGCAATCAACAAGTATCTAATAATACTTACAATCAGCAAAGACCTATTTTTTAAAATAAACCACCACAAACCGATGATAAAAAGCCAAATTTAGAAGACATGATGTCGAAGCTAGTTGAATCTCAAACTCAGTTTTTCACATCTCAGAAACAAACTAATGAGCAAAATGCTCAAGCATTTAGAAATCAACAAGCTTCAATCCAAAATTTGGAACAAGAAGTAAGCAACCTAGCAAGGTTGATAGGTGAAAGAAAACCGGGAAGTCTACCTAGTGATACAAATGCTAACCCCCAGAGTAAAACAGCTAAAGCCATTACCACGAGAAGTGGTATTACACTTAAACCACCTGAAATACCTGAAATTTCTGATGATTCTACTACTACTACACAGGCACCACAACCTGAACAAGATAAGGAAACAGAACCAGTAGTTGAAAAAGTTAATGAAGAGAATACAGTTAAGGCAAAGCCTTATGTTAAACCATACCAACCACCGCTTCCTTACCCAAGTAAAATGAGAAAAGAAAGACTTGAAGCCGAGCAATCCAAATTCTTGGATATGTTTAAACAAATAAATGTAAATCTTCCTTTCATTGATGTGATTTCAGGAATGCCTAGATATGCCAAATTCTTGAAAGATCTAATCACAAGTAGAAAGAAAATGGAAGAACTCTCGGCTGTTATAATGAATGCTAATTGCTCTGCAGTGCTGTTGAATAAGACACCAGAAAAATTATCAGATCCAGGAAGTTTCACAATTCCATATTTTCTGGGTAGTCTTAGTTCAATAGAAGCATTGGCAAACTTAGGTGCTAGTATAAATTTAATGCCATATTCACTATACACTAAACTAGACCTCAGAGAATTGAAACCAACACGAATAAGCATACAACTAGCCGATCGATCAGTAAAATATCCTAGAAGGATCATGGAGAACATGCTAGTTAAAGTTGGTACTTTAGTATTTCCAGTAGATTTTGTTATTCTGGACATGGAAGAAGATTCTCGAGTTTCTCTCATATTAGGAAGACCATTCTTAAACACGGCTAAAGCAATAATAGACGTGTTTGGTAAGAAACTGACCATAAGTATAGAGGACGAGAGTGTTACCTTTTCTGTTGATAAAGCCAAGCAACAACCGCAATCTACAGATGATACATGTTATTATATTCAAACTATAGATTCACATGCAAAATTGTTAAAAGAATTTCCAGAATTACAAGGAACAGGAGAATGTTCTTTAGAAGAAGGAACTGAACCAATTGATGAAGCTGAAATGTTAGCCGCACTCATGGCTAATGAATACGAACCAACAACAGAAGAACTTCAAATGCTAAAAGAAGAAGACAGATATCGATACAAATCATCGATAGAAGAACCACCGAAATTAGAGTTAAAGCCACTTCCAACCCATTTGGAATACGCTTATTTACATGGTGAATCTGAATTACCTGTAATAATATCGTCTTATCTTACGAAAAATGAAAAATCTCAACTTATTTCTGTGCTAAAAGCTCATAAACCAGCTATTGCATGGAAGATTCATGATATTAAAGGAATAAGTCCTTCGTATTGCACACATAAAATCCAGAAGAAGGTCATAAAACGTATGTGCAACACTAACGAAGACTAAATCCGAATATGCAAGATGTTGTTAAGAAAGAAATTATTAAACTGCTAGATGCAGGTTTAATTTATCCAATCTCTGATAGTCCATGGGTAAGCCCAGTTCAATGCGTACCTAAGAAGGGTGGAATGACTGTCATCACAAATGAAAAAAAATGAGCTTATTCCTACTAGGACTGTAACAGGATGGCGTGTCTGTATTGATTATAGAAAATTAAATGACGCCACCAGAAAAGATCACTTTCCCTTACCTTTCATTGATCAAATATTGGAAAGGTTAGCTGGGAACAGTTACTATTGTTTTCTTGACGGTTTTTCTGGATATTTTCAAATTCCAATAGCACCCGAGGACCAAGAGAAAACCACGTTTACGTACCCTTATGGTACTTTTGCTTACAAACGCATGCCATTTGGACTTTGCAACGCCCCTGCAACCTTTCAAAGGTGCATGATGGCGATTTTTCACGACATGATAGAAGAATGCATGGAAGTTTTCATGGATGACTTTTCAGTCTTCGGTGATACATTTGAATCATGTCTAGTTAATCTTGAACGAATGTTTATTAGATGCGAACAATCAAATCTAGTTCTTAATTGGGAGAAATGCCATTTCATGGTTAGAGAAGGCATCGTTCTTGGTCATAAAATTTCAAAGGAAGGAATTGAAGTGGATAGAGCTAAAGTAGATGTAATTGCTAAACTTCCACATCCCACCAATGTTAGAGGAGTTGGGAGTTTTCTAGAGCATGCCGATTTTTACCGACGTTTCATAAAAGATTTTTCTAAAATTGCCACTCCTATGAATAAACTCCTAGAAAAGGATGCTCCATTCATCTTTTCGGATGAATGCATCAAATCTTTTAATATTCTTAAAGAAAAACTCACTAATGCGCCGATCATGATAACTCCAAATTAGAATCTACCATTTAAACTCATGTGCGATGCAAGTGATTTTGCAATGGGAGCCGTTTTAGGACAAATGATTGAAAAACGATTTCAACCTATTTATTACGCCAGCAAGATGTTACAAGGAGCACAAACGAATTACACAACTACTGAAAAAGAACTCGTTGCTATTATCTTTGCTTTTGACAAATTTCGTTCATATCTCGTTCTAGCAATAACGGTGGTCTATACCGACCATTCTGCTCTTAGATACCTATTTTCAAAACAATATGCTAAACCACGATTAATCCGTTGGATCTTACTCTTACAAGAGTTCGATATTGAAATCCGAGACAAAAAGGGAGCAGGAAATCTCACCGCTGATCATCTTTCTCGTCTTGAAAATCCCGAATTAGAAGTTCTAAATGAATCGGTTATACAAGATAACTTTCCTGATGAATATCTATTGAAGATAGATTATAATGAAATTCCATGGTTTGCAGACTATGCAAACTACTTAGTATGTGGATTCCTTGAAAAAGGGTTTGATGTGTCGCGAGGTGTATATAAAATACTATTAAATTTTACAAGGAAATACTATTAAATACGATACAATTTTACACAAGATATTTATTTATTTATAGAATGGATATACTTAAACCTTGCTACAACACTTATAGGCAGTGTACCTAATCGTACAGTAGTGTAGTTTTTAGTAAGTCCGGTTCGTTCTACAGGGAAAATCTTTAAACAAAGCTTAACGCTATATTAGTTTACTTTTATAAAAATACAAATATATATACAAGTAATATTATTATTATAAAGGGGGGTTTTTACCGTTTAATGACCGGTTTGTCGATTTTAAAACTTTAGTCGCAGTTAAAATCAAATGTAAAATATTAAAAATAAATACAAGACTTAAATTAAAGTGTAAAGTAAATAACGATAATGAAATTGCGAATAATAAAAGTGCGATAAAATAAACTTGCGATAATTAAAAAGTACGATAATTAAAAGTGCAATTAAATACAATAACAATAAATAAAAATGTGATAATTAGAAGTGCAATTAAATATAAAATAAAGGAAATTAAATATGAAATAAAAGAATTATGCTTATTTAAACTTCCGTAATCATGATGTTTGACGTGTTGATTTTAGTTTTATGCCCATGGGTTAATTGTCCTTTGTCCTGGATTATTTAATATGTCCGTCTGGTTTTTGTCCATAACAGTCCATCAGTCATAAATATAAAGTGCGAGTGTCCTTGTCAAATTATTCTTATACCCGAAGTTAAATATTCCAACTAATTGGGGACTTAAACTGTAACAAGATTTTAATACTTTTTTTAATAATTACACCAGGATGTCGACTGAGTGTAACCCAAGGTTTTAATATTTTGTTATCAATTATACCAAGTGTCCTTGTACATAATTTCACCCCTGTTTTAATTATTCTAGTGGCTATTAATCCATTCTCGTGTCCGGTTAAATGAACGATTATTCGTACATATAAATACCCTGCCCATCGTGTCCGATCGAGTGTAAATGGTTATTTATAGGGACGCCCAATTGTAAATCTTTATATTGACATTAACAAACTATCATTTAGTTAAACAAATATAAAGCCCATTAATAGCCCATAGTCTAATTTCCACAAGTGTCGTTTTTTTATCCAAACCCCAATTATGGTACAAAGCCCAATTACCCAATTTTAGTAATTAGCCCAACATCATGATTACTTCGGATTAAATAAGCATAATAATAACTTAGCTACGAGACATTAAATTAAAAAGGTTGAACATAACTTACAATGATTAAAAATAGTGTAGCGTTACACGGACAGAATTTTGACTTACACCCTTACAACATTCGCTAAAATACCCTTATTATTAGAATTATAATTAAAATTAAAATTAAAATTAAAATATAAATTATAAATATAAATATTACGTATGAATGGAGAAGAGAAAGATAGATGGATTTTACGTTCACCAAACTGCAAATTTATAGGCCTGTGAACTGAAAAAGGAGCTCATGCGATCGCATGAGCTTTGCTCTTCAAGGCCATGCGATCGCATGGCCAGCTGGGGAGGCTCACATTTGGTTGTTTTCTTCTGCCGACGGTTTTATAAATAAATATAATATATTAAATAATTATAAGAATTATTTAAATATTATATTATATTTATGTGCATAGTTAACTTGTAATTTTTAGTCCGTTGCGTCGAGCGTTGAGAGTTGACTCTGGTCCCGGTTTCGGATTTTCGAACGTCCTTGCGTACAATTTAATATCTTGTACTTTTTTTTTGAATCTTGTACTCTTGTAATTTTGAGACGTTTCTTATCAATAATTGGAACCTCGTTGATTGTATTATGTACTTTTGAGCTTTTTGGTCGTTTGCGTCTTCAATTCGTCGAATCTGTCTTTTGTCTTCACCTTTTATTATTTAAACGAATATTACTTGTAAATAGAACAATTGCAACTAAAAGCTTGTCTTTCTTGAGGAATAATGCTATGAAATATATGTTCGGTTTTAGCATTATCAAATATTTCCACACTTGAGCGTTGCTTGTCCTCAAGCAATATCGTCTTGAAATACTAGAATCACTTCTTTATTCTTCACACTTTGTACATCAGTGATTTCTATACGGCGGTATAAACAATGGTAGTAACGATATGGTTTACAGTCCCACATGACTATAAAAATTTAGATCCATTAAGGAAATTGGATCTTTATGAAAACATTTGATCTTTTGAAAATTAAATCTAGTTTTTACCCTAGATAAGTTTTCCGGAATAACCCTTCACCGGTGTTTGCAAAATATTTTTGTGGGCTTGGTGGGTTTCAGATTTGATAATTTTAGCTCAAAACTTATGGTTTTGTGTCACCCACTTGCTAACCTTGTATTAGGAAAGCAACACGTCCAGTTTACTTGTCCCGTATATTACCTTTCGGTAAACTACCGTCCGGTTGTAAAGGAAAGCGTTGAACAAGCAACTGTTAAGGCAATGTCCCCTGAAATGCTTTTAATTATGGTCTATAACGTGTCGGACGCAATTACTATCCTTTGTAGGAGCAATAGTAAAGCTCACCCTTATAATTTGTAGGTTTGGCACAAGGTCCTGTCTTTGACCACTATGCAACCACCGTTCTTACGGTTGACACCCGATTTGGTTCAGGTGACCTAATGAATTCCAGGTGAATTCCTAGGATTTTACGTTCAATGGTAATGAACGCATTGAAAATAGGGTTTTCAGAAAACAAATCGGTTTGTAATTTTGATCAAAATATTTTCTCGTTCAAGCTCGAGTTTACATATCATTGAATTCCATGAGTTTGAATTCTCAATCTTTAAGGTCAATCTCTAGGATTGAGTAATATCAGGCTTAAAAGCTGATTTTTAATCTTTAAGGAGATTATCCTTTCTGGGGATCTGATTCATTAGTCTTATCCAGCTAATTTGCACGGTGCCCCCCCATTTTACGAGATAAATCCTTCTCATGGTTAGGATAAATCTGACCACTTGGCGACCCTGTTTAATGCTGAGGTCCGTGGATTTCCTGCTGATTTTAGTGATGACTTTTCTAGGTTTTTCGTCAACCTACAGCTGGTCTGGACGACAACTTCATGACATAACTCAAGAAGCGCGTTTCTTTTTCGGAAGACTTTACTTCCTTTTAATGATGGAATTGATTCATCATGTAGATCCATCTCTTCTTTTCTTTCATCGGGTAAAATAGTTTAGTTTAGTCCAAAGTAAAAGTATTTTCAGTTATTTGTTACAGAAATATGTGACATATGTTTAAGATAACTTGGTAATTTTTCCCACACTTGGCTTTTATTTTCCTTTTTATTGTTCTCTATTCCATTTTAAATGAATTTTAACATTTTGGTTTGTTTCTCAATTTATGTCCTTTCCGAGGTAACAATAATTTCGGTGTTAACACCTAGTTTTATCGTTCATAAATATGTATAAACATGATTTTGAGTTCATTTAATTGAAAATTTTGAAAAATTTTACTAGAACTGGGTAGTCAGTATATAAGACTAGGGCTGTTCTTTATTATCAGAGAGCACTAGATTCTAATACAACTACTACATTACTAGTATTTTTAATGGTAACCAAGTGTATAAAGATAAAAATTTTAAAAATCCGAAAGAATTTAACCCCTTCCCACACTTAAGATCTTGCAATGCCCTCATTTGCAAGAAATCAGTACAATTTAAATTATTGAGGGTGATTAGCGTAGAAATGATTAAATTTTACCAAAGTTTCCAAACATATTGGCGTTTGTTTGCTGAATGATAAATGGTGCATATCATTTGTTCATTTCGTCTGTTGTTACATCACATTTATTTGTCATCTTGTCGTCAAAATTAGTAGCTTTTGCTGAACTTAATGCCAGTCTTTGAAAATGCGCTGTTTTACCCTGTTTTGTACAATCGACAATATACATACATACAAATATAATCATGCATGGCAATTTGAAATGGGACTTAATATCCCACTTTCAAATTCTAAATATGAAATATTAGTACACAATAATAATAAAATAATAAAAATTACACAAATATATCCAATAACATAAGTTTAAACATGAAAAAGTCAAAAGATAAAAACATAAAAATCATAAAAATAAGCAAATGGAACTAAATCAGTCTGGATATGGGTTCTAGTTCATCTCGTCAGGTGGGTTCCATTGTTGGTTATAGGTGTTTTGATAGGCTTGGTTATAGTCATACCGGTTAAAGGGTGGTCGGATATCGGGGCTATGTGGCGGAAAATGAGCAGGTCGCGTAGGTACATAGTTATTTGGTACCTGATATGATAGCTGGCTCATGATTTGGTGCTGATGAACTAACCAGCTATCGTGTTGGCGTCGCCTATAATCCTCGTATACTCGCTCGGAGTTCCACTGCTCATACATACTATGTCTTGCCGCGTTCGTCATTGCTTCCTCATCTATACGAACGTGGACGTCAAGAATAGCATCTCGAAAGACATCCCTAATGTCTTCCGCCTCCTCCATTTCCTCATCTGAGCCTCTCTCTACCTGAGGATGAGATCCCTCATAGGGTACTGCCTGGTTACGTCTACTTTTCAATACCTTAGCACCCACATAAACTTTCAATCCTAAGGGCTCAACTTGTTCTCTACAAATCTGTAATGGACCCCCTTGGTTCCTATCAACACCTAAATACTCTCCAATGAGAGTAACAAAAATACCTCCTCCTATTATACTCCCGTCCTGCATTCCCTCTACCATTTTTGATAAATAAAAAGCAACACAGTAAGGGATATTGACAAAGCTTCTAGGATCCCGAATACACTTTAGGTAGAATAAATCATATAAGGTAATTTTTTCTTTATTATGACCTCTTTGTGTAATCGAGTTAGCCAAAAATCTATGAATAATACGAAGCTCGGCTCTGTCAATATGTGTATAGGAGTGTCCTCCTGCTCGTGTAAAAACATCAAAATGTGACATACGCCTCCAAATGGCGTCGGCGTCAAAGTTACTATCTACCCGTTCACCATAATGAATCAAGTTTGTACAATCGGGTAATAGCAACTCACCAGGAGTATATATCTGTAAGGCCCTGCCCATGTCCAGCATGGACATTCTGTACATCCTACCGCCAAGGATAAACCTAAGAAATCTTCTATCATCTATTCTAACTATATTTGTATCAAGTGATACAGTACTCATCAACTCAACACACCATTCCTTATATACAGGTCTACGAATGGTGAAAAGACGTTCCCAATCTGTAAAAGAAGAACTGCCATACCTTTGAACTAAAAGCTGTCTAACACGGTCAGCTAGATGGACCATTTCCAAAGGGGCCCAATCGATTACCCTTGGCACCTCTACATTTTTTGTTACCAATTTGAATTTGTTCCTTTGATATGTCTCGTAATCTCTCCATCTTCTATCAAATCTCAGATTAGGATGTAGAGTGTGCTCAGGAATCGTTGGGAATTCTACTGGCGGCCTCATTGGGAATACTATGAATTCATCAACAAACTGTACCGGATCATAATAAGGTATGTGCTGATCAGGCTGTTGTTGTTGTTGTTCCTGTTGTGATTCTTGTCCGTGTTGCATTTCTGGTTCTGGTTCTGGTGCTGGTGCTGGTCGTCTAGATGATGATGCTCCTGAACCTCCAGTATCGGCTTTCTGCAAAACACATTAAACACAAAATTTGTGCATCCAAATATGCATTAGTGTTAGCAAAATAACAACTTAAAACAATCACTATAACATGTTAAATCAAAATTAAACTTATACACATTTTCACAATTTTTCACAATTCTACATTTTTCAAATAAGCACATATGAAAATGTATACAAAATTCATAAGCATTTAACTCAAATAACATGTCAAAATAGTCATTACTAATAATTAAACAAGTCTCAAATGGCAATTACATCAAATTAATCAAGTTCATGAATTTTGGACTTAAAAAGTCCACTTTAATCTCCAAAAATCATGTTTAGGATCATTGTTTGGATCATTTAACTATCTAAACATGTTACACTACTCAATTTAGCAATAATTCATGACAAAAATCGGCCATAACCTGTTTATATCAAAAAGTCCCAAATTGCTCAAGAACACAAACCCTAGATTTCTAAAATTTTTGAAGTTTTTGGCTTCAAATCATGTTAAATAGCATCAATCTAGGTTATACATGCATAAAATACTGACAATTTAACACTAATTACACTAGAAATTAACAAAATTGCATTAGGTAAAAAAAATTGGTAATTATCACAAAAACTAGGAATTTATAGAGTTTAGGGGTGTAATTTTTACCAATTTGCTGAAGAATGAGAATCTAGGCATGATTAGAGCAAGAAATTTGATGAATTACGGTGGAAAAATGGCGAAAATTGGTGAATTTTTGGGTGAGTTTCGTGAATGTATGTGTGTGTTTGTGGTGAGGCAGGACTGAACTGCTGTATGTATCAGGCCTGCATTTGGCCCCCATGCGATCGCATGGGTTCCAAGTGCAAACCCCATGCGATCGCATGGGGTGCCGGCTACAGTGATTTTTTTTTATTTTATAAAACCTTATACTTTATAAAACTTATAATTAATTGAATTTTAAAAATTTTGTTTTCCTTTAGGAGCGAGGGCGTTTCGGATCGTTGTCCTAGTCTGTCCCTCGACAAAATTTTAAAATTTGTCAAATCAAAGCGCGTTTTTTAAAAGTAAAGATTTTTTTTTTTTGGGTTTTTTAATGTTTTTGGCTTACTTTAATTCAATAAGATTAAAAATAATGATAATAAAAGTTCTCGTTCCTCCCTCGGGTAAAGCAATTTCGGTTCAAAGACCTAGTCTTCAACTTACGACGAATTTTAAAAATCATATTTTTAACTTAATGAGATAAAGTAAATTTTTGTTTTTAAATTCACACAACTTAAATATAAAATTCAAAATTAATATTAAAAATTTACACCAAACTTAAAATTTGAAATGCATAAAATTAAAAATTCATATTTTTAAAATTAAAAATTCATACCAAACTTAATTTAAAAATTCATATTATAAATTCACACCAGACTTATATTAATTTTTCAAATATTTACAATTTTAAATATATTGATTTTACAAAGTTTACAATATTAATTTAAGATTTATATATTAATTTTAAAAACATGGTAAAAGTAAAATTAAAAATCTTTTTGGCTTTTTATCCCACTTTAATCAATCAAATATTATCAAAAATATACGCCCCTCTTTTCGGTAAAGTAATTTCGGTTCCAAAACCTAATTTAACTCATGACGAATTTTTGAAATATTTTGTGTTGATTGATTAAAGATATTTATACCTTAAGAATAAACGTTAAATTTCGCAGTGATGTAATAAATTTTTGTATGATATCAATAATTTCGGTCGCCAAACCTAATTTTATTCAATACCAATTTAATACTTTATAGCGAACAAATTAGCGTTTATTATCAAAAGGTTAAAAAAAAAATAAAAATAAAAACTGTACAGACTTACCTGTGAGATAGTATTCTTAGTTATATGATCTATCCAATTCATAAGATAGTCGGTTTAATTAGTTTTCCATAGCTACATAGACGTAACCTCGAGCATTCAGTGTTTTTCTTTTAAACATATGAACGGTCCGTCTCTGCATAAAGTAACAAATTCGGTATTTGAATAGGTTTGATTATTTGAACATTTACCTCCATGTGACCATTTTCCGCATTTGTGACATCTTTCTAGGTGTCGTGCTCTTCTTTTCGCTGCGGATTTTGATTTTCCTTTACCAAATTGTAACTTATTATCTTCGCATCTGGATTCTTTTCTAACTCCGTCCAATATTTCTCTGATTACTGATACTATTTCACTCGGTAGTGTGTCATTATTACGTTTAGTGATCAAAGCGTGTAGCATTAGACCATGGTTTAGTTCACAGGCAGTCTTCATTTCCTAAAAAAAATAAAAATTCAGAATGGGGGGAGAAGACTAGTTCTTTAGGGTCTGATAGGGAAAGACCATTCGGATTCCATTTTCGAGAACTACATGAAAACAGACAATCTAACTCTAACAGAAATACATATTATCCTTTAAAGATTTGATTCTCCCCACACTAAGTTAGCTGTGGTGTTGAAATTGTGATTAACTTCGTTGTCGACTTCCATCGGACTATCTATGTAGTGTTTAACTCTGTGACCATTAACTTTAAATTCAATCCCATTTGAATTTATTAATTCTATCGTTCCGTATGGGAAAACTCTTTTAACTATGAATGGTCCAGACCATCTTGATTTCAATTTTCCAGGAAATAGCTTGAATCGTGAATTGAAAAGAAGAACTCTGTCTCCTTCTTTAAATTCTTTTAAACTTCTGATTCTTTTATCATGCCATTTCTTCGTTCTTTCCTTATAGATTAACAAATTATCGTATGCTTCATGTCTTAATTCTTCTAATTCTTTTAGTTGACTTAACCGTAGACGTCCAGCTTCATGTAAATCAAGATTACATGTCTTCAAAGCCCAAAATGCTTTGTGTTCAATTTCTACTGGAAGATGACATGCTTTTCCATAAACAAGTCTAAAAGGTGTGGTTCCAATTGGAGTTTTGTAGGCTGTTCTAAAAGCCCAGAGTGCATCCTCCAATTTAATGGACCATTCCTTCGGATTTGATCCTACGGTTTTCTCTAGAATACGTTTTAAAGCTCGGTTGGTATTTTCAACTTGTCCACTTGTTTGTGGATGATATGCGGTGGAGATTTTATGAGTTACTCCATATCTTTTAAGAACTTTCTCAAGTTGTTTATTACAGAAATGAGTACCCCGATCACTTATTAAAGCTTTCGGTGTTCCAAACCTTGCAAAAAGACATTTTAAAAAGTTGACTACAACTCGTGCATCGTTAGTTGGGAGAGCTTGTGCTTCCGCCCATTTAGATACATAATCAATGGCTACGAGAATATAGAGATTATTATGAGATTTTGGAAATGGACCCATAAAGTCAATACCCCAAATGTCAAATACTTCACATACTTGGATGACATTTTGTGGCATTTCATCACGTTGACTTATTTTTCCGGCCCTTTGACATGCATCACAGGATTTGCAAAGAAGGTGTGCGTCTTTGTAAATTGTAGGCCAATAGAATTCAGCATCATAAACTTTTCTTGCTGTTAGTTGATGCCCATAATGCCCTCCTGTTGGTCCTGTGTGACAATGGTTTAAAATTTTACTAGCTTCATCTCCAAATACACATCGGCGTATTATTCCATCTAGACAACTTTTAAACAGGTGTGGATCTTCCCAAAAATAGTGTTTTATATCACTGAAGAATTTCTTTCGTTTTTGGTACGATAATTCTTTTTCAAGGAATCCACAAACTAAGTAGTTTGCATAGTCTGCAAACCATGGGATTTCATTATAATCTATCTTCAATAGATATTCATCAGGAAAGTTGTCTTGTATGGACGATTCATTTAGAACTTCTAATTCGGGATTTTCAAGACGAGAAAGATGATCAGCGGCGAGATTTTTTGCTCCTCTTTTATCTCGGATTTCAATATCAAACTCTTGTAAGAGTAAGATCCAACGGATTAATCTTGGTTTAGCATCTTGTTTTGAAAATAGGTATCTAAGAGCAGAATGGTCGGTATAGACCACCGTTTTTGCTAGAACGAGATATGAACGAAATTTGTCAAAAGCAAAGACAATAGCAAGGAGTTCTTTTTCAGTAGTTGTATAGTTCGTTTGTGCTCCTTGTAACGTCTTGCTAGCATAATATATAGGTTGAAATCGTTTTTCAATCCTTTGTCCTAAAACGGCTCCCATTGCAAAATCACTTGCATCGCACATTAGTTCAAATGGTAGATTCCAATTTGGTGTTATCATGATCGGCGCATTAGTGAGTTTCTCTTTAAGAATATTAAAAGATTTGATACACTCATCTGAAAAGATGAATGGAGCATCCTTTTCTAGGAGTTTATTCATAGGAGTGGCAATTTTAGAAAAATCTTTTATGAAATATCGGTAAAAACCGGCATGCCCTAGAAAACTCCTAACTCCTCTAACATTGGTGGAATGTGGAAGTTTAGCAATTACACCTACTTTAGCTCTATCCACTTCAATTCCTTCTTTTGAAATTTTATGTCCAAGAACGATACCTTCTTTAACCATGAAATGGCATTTCTCCCAATTAAGTACTAGATTTGATTGTTCGCATCTAATAAGCATTCATTCCAGATTAACTAGACATGATTCAAATGTATCACCGAAGACCGAAAAGTCATCCATGAAAACTTCCATGCATTCTTCTATCATGTCGTGAAAAATCGCCATCATGCACCTTTGAAAGGTTGCAGGGGCATTGCAAAGTCCAAATGGCATGCGTTTGTAAGCAAAAGTACCATAAGGGCACGTGAATGTGGTTTTCTCTTGATCTTCGGGTGCTATTGGAATTTGAAAATATCCGGAAAATCCATCTAGAAAACAATAGTAACTATTTTCGGCTAATCTTTCCAACATTTGATCAATGAAAGGTAAGGGAAAGTGATCTTTTCTGGTGGCGTCATTTAATTTTATATAATCAATACACACACGCCATCCTGTTACAGTCCTAGTAGGAATAAGCTCATTTTTCTCATTTGTAATGACAGTCATGCCACCCTTCTTAGGCACGCATTGAACTAGGCTTACCCATGGACTATCAGAAATTGGATAAATTAGACCTGCATCTAGCAGTTTAATAATCTCTTTCTTAACTACATCTTGCATATTAGGATTTAGTCTTCGTTGGCGTTGCACATACGTTTTATGACCTTCTTTCATAAGGATTTTATGTGTGCAATACGAAGGACTTATTCCTTTAATATCATGAATCTTCCATGCAATGGCTGGTTTATGAGCTTTCAACACAGAAATGAGTTGTGATTTCTCATTTTCAGTAAGAGAAGACGATATTATTACAGGTAATTCAGATTCACCATGTAAATAAGCGTATTCCAAATGGTTTGGAAGTGGCTTTAATTCTAATTTCGGAGGTTCTTCTATCGATGATTTATATCGATATATGTCTTCTTCTTTTAGCATTTGAATTTCTTCTGTTGTTGGTTCATATCCATTAGCTATAAGTGTAGCTAACATTTCAGCTTCATCAATTGGTTCATTACCTTCTCCTAAAGAACATTCTCCTGTTCCTTGTAATTCTGGAAATTCTTTTAATAATTCTGCATGTGCATCTATAGTTTGAATATAATAACATGTATCATCTGCAGATTGTGGTTGTTGCATTGCTCTATCAACTGAAAAGATAACACTCTCATCCTCTATACTTAGGGTCAGTTTCTTACCGAACACGTCTATCATTGCTTTAGCCGTATTTAAGAATGGTCTTCCTAATATGAGAGGAACTTGAGAATCTTCTTCCATGTCCAGAACAACAAAATCTACTGGAAATACTAAAGTACCAACTTTAACTAGCATGTTCTCCATTATCCCTCTAGGATATTTTATTGATCTATCGGCTAGTTGTATGCTTATTCTGGTTGGTTTCAATTCTCCAAGGTCTAGTTTAGCGTATAGTGAATATGGCATTAGATTTATACTAGCACCTAAGTCTGCCAATGCTTCTATTGAACTAAGACTACCCAGAAAACATGGAATTGTGAAACTTCCTGGATCAGATAGTTTTTCTGGTATCTTATTCAACAGTACTGCTGAACAATTAGCATTCATGGTAACAGCCGAGAGTTCTTCCATTTTCTTTCTATTTGAGATTAGATCTTTCAAGAATTTAGCATATCTAGGCATTCCTGAAATCACATCAATGAAAGGAAGATTTACATTTCTCTGTTTAAACATATCCAAGAATTTGGATTGCTCGGCTTCAAGTTTCTCTTTCTTCGTTTTACTCGGGTAAGGAAGTGGTGGTTGGTATGGTTTAACATAAGGTTTATCCTTAACTGTGTTATCTTCATTAACCTTTTCAACTACCGGTTCTTTTTCCTTATCTTGATTAGGTTGTGGTTCTTGTGGAGTAGGAATAGCTTCATCAGAAGTTACAGGTATTTCAGGTGGTTTAAGTGTTGTACCACTTCTTGTGGTAATGGCTTTAGCTGTTTCATTTCGGGGGTTAGCATTTGTATCACTAGGTAGACTTCCCGGTTTTCTTTCACCTATTAACCTTGCTAGGTTACTTACTTCTTGTTCCAGATTTTGAATAGAAGCTTGTTGATTTCTAAATGCTTGAGCATTTTGTTCATTGGTTTGTTTCTGAGATGTGAAAAACTGCGTTTGAGTTTCAACTAGCTTCGTCATCATGTCTTCTAAATTCGGCTTTTTATCATCGGTTTGTTGTGGTGGTTTGTTTTGAAAATTAGGTCTTTTCTGATTGTAATTATTATTGGATACTTGTTGATTGCTAGGACCTTGTTGGTTGTTGTATGGAATATTTCGGTTATAGTTCTGGTTTTGATTGTAAATTGGTCTTGGCGGTTGATAATTATTCTGATAATTATTTCCAGGCCTTTGGTTTATGTATGAAATATTCTCTCTTTGTTCCATTGTTAATTCAATACTGAGACAATCTTTTGTCAAATGTGGTCCTCCACACTACTCACAACTAATTCGTATTGAGTGAATATCCTTAGTCATCTTTTCCATTCGTCTCTCGACAACATCTATCTTTGCGGAAATGGAATCTAAGTCATGGCTAGAATCGGCTCTAGCTGCTTTAGATGATCTAACGATATCTTTTTCTTGGTGCCACTCGTGTGAGTGGGAAGCAGTGTTATCAATAATTTTGTAAGCATCAGTTTCGGTTTTCTTCATAATAGAACCACCAGCTGCTATATCTATGTCTTTCCTTGTAGTGATGTCGCATCCTTGGTAGAATATTTGTACTATTTGACAGGTATCTAAACCATGTTGCGGACATCCTCTTAATAACTTTCCAAATCTTGTCCACGCCTCATATAGAGTTTCATTTGGTTTCTGTGTGAACGTAACAATTTCTCCTTGAAGTCTTACGGCTTTAGATGCAGGAAAGAATTGTTTAAGAAATTTTTCAACTAAAACATCCCATGTATCAATCGCCCCTTCAGGTAATGATTCCAACCAATCTTTGGCTTCTCCCTTTAAAGTCCAGGGAAATAACATGAGATATATCTGTTCATCCTCCACTTCTCGGATTTTAAATAGTGTGCAGATCCTATTAAAGGTACGTAAATGTTCATTTGGATCTTCCTTCGGTGCACCACTAAATTGGCATTGATTAGTCACCATGTGTAGAATTTGTCCTTTGATTTCATAATCTGGCGCATTAATGTCTGGATGAGTAATTGCGTGACCTTGGCCAGTGCGTTTAGCTCTCATTCGGTCTTCCATACTTAAAGGTTCCAGATTCTCCATAATTGAATTTGTTGAATCGGAATCACTAGAGGATTCTGATTTAATGGTTCGTTCCTCAACAATCTCTGTTTGAATGATTTGTGGTTCCGGAGGAAAATTTAATGGTTCAGGATCTACGAATCGTTCCTGAATATTCTCCGAATTCTCAATTGTGAGGTCGGGTTCAAAAAATGGATTATCGGAAATTTGAACTGGAGTACTTGGTCGACTGGATGACGATTCTAAAGAAAAATCAACGGCAGTAATATTTGCTAAATGTCTTGATCTAGTTACAGGTGGTGAACGTACAAAAGGTGGTGAACGTCTTGCTCGGTGCATTCACTGAATATCCTATTAGTTTTTAAAAGGAAAGAAAAATTATAATAAGTTATCCAATCAATAGACTTTTCTGATTTTGCCCACGTTTCGAATAGCCAAAAGATGCAGCAGAGGGGCAGGATTCGTTTGGTCTCAATATAATTGAGGACTGTTTGGCTCCAATAACCCGGTCCACGTACAAATCCAACTATTACTACGAACCAGAAAATTTTGATGTCTATCAATTTAACCACTTAAAATAAATTTTCGTAATTTTAAGAAATTTAGATAAGAAGTAGAATAAAAATCTATGTCCTAAAAACTAGAATAGCGAGAAATAAGAAAGAAAAAGAGTTCGTCGGAAAAAGATCGAAAAAGAAAAATTAAGAAAGAAAGATAAAAGGCGACGGAAAAATAAAAGAAACTTATAAAACTTAAAAACACTTGACTAACCCAACCTTATCACTACAACTAACTTAAAATTATAATCGCAAATTGAGATTACTAATTGGAATGATAATTGATACATAGGTAAAAGGTGTCTAAAAATATTAAAGCTTACAGGAAAAACTATATCCCAAATGGAAATAACTTAAAAAGAAACTAAAACTTAAAAAGGCGTCGCAAAATTCTAAAGTACCTAAATCTTAGTCTAAAGAAAAACACTTAAGGGATTTTACGGCAAAGCCTAAAAATCTAGAAGTAAAAATAACTATGGCAAAAACTAAGTTTAAAACTAAATATGAGCTAAAAATACAAATATTACGCTAAAACGATTAAAAAGGGACAAAATATAAAAATATACAAAAAGTTGTAAAAATTACAATTTTTATAAAAATATTATTTTTATATTATTTATTTTATAAAACTATTAATTTTACAATTTGATTAAACTAATTAAACTAAATAATACAAATAATAAATAAAACTAAATTAATATATTAATTAACTAATAAACCCTAATTAGGGTTTTAATAATAATAATAATTAAAATATACTCCGTAATTAATGCAGTTGCAGTCTGGCCTGTCAGATGGGCTCATGCGATCGCATGAGTCCTAAACAATCCGGCCATGCGATCGCATGGGCTAGGATTTCGGGCCACAGAGTGGGCTGCTACAGTACCGGACTCGAGTTTTAATTTTTTTTTTCTGTTTTTGCTGTAAAATATAAAATATATTTATTAATTAAATAAAACTTATATTTTTACAAACTAAAAGAAATAGAAATAAAGAAACTTTATAAAACTTAAATATTTACCAAACTCTAAAAAAAATATTTATATTTTTGTTTTTCTTTTAATATTTTTGAATATTTAAAACGTGTTTTTACAAAAGCGTACTAAAAATAAAAATCTTTTTTTTATATATATTAGCGTTGCGCTTCCGGCTTTTAAGCTAGATTGATTCCCCGCAGCGGCGCCAAAAATAACTTGATGTGTCGCGAGGTGTATATAAAATACTATTAAATTTTACAAGGAAATACTATTAAATACGATACAATTTTACACAAGATATTTATTTATTTATAGAATGGATATACTTAAACCTTGCTACAACACTTATAGGCAGTGTACCTAATCATACAGTAGTGTAGTTTTTAGTAAGTCCGGTTCGTTCCACAGGGAAAATCTTTAAACAAAGCTTAACGCTATATTAGTTTACTTTTATAAAAATACAAATATATATACAAGTAATATTATTATTATAAAGGGGGTTTTTACCGTTTAATGACCGGTTTGTCGATTTTAAAACTTTAGTCGTAGTTAAAACCAAATGTAAAATATTAAAAATAAATACAAGACTTAAATTAAAGCGTAAAGTAAATAACGATAATGAAATTGCGAATAATAAAAGTGAGATAAAATAAACTTGCGATAATTAAAAAGTACGATAATTAAAAGTGCAATTAAATACAATAACAATAAATAAAAATGCGATAATTAGAAGTGCAATTAAATATAAAATAAAGAAAATTAAATATGAAATAAAAGAATTATGCTTATTTAAACTTCCGTAATCATGATGTTTGACGTGTTGATTTTAGTTTTATGCCCATGGGTTAATTGTCCTTTGTCCTGGATTATTTAATATGTCCGTCTGGTTTTTGTCCATAACAGTCCATCAGTCATAAATATAAAGTGCGAGTGTCCTCGTCAAATTATTCTTATACCCGAAGTTAAATATTCCAACTAATTGGGGACTTAAACTGTAACAAGATTTTAATACTTTGTTTAATAATTACACTAGGATGTCGACTGAGTGTAACCCAAGGTTTTAATATTTTGTTATCAATTATACCAAGTGTCCTTGTACATAATTTCACCCCTGTTTTAATTATTCTAGTGGCTATTAATCCATTCCCGTGTCCGGTTAAATGAACGATTATTCGTACATATAAATACCCTGCCCATCGTGTCCGATCGAGTGTAAATGGTTATTTATAGGGACACCCAATTGTAAATCTTTATATTGACATTAACAAACTATCATTTAGTTAAACAAATATAAAGCCCATTAATAGCCCATAGTCTAATTTCCATAAGTGTCGTTCTTTTATCCAAACCCCAATTATGGTACAAAGCCCAATTACCCAATTTTAGTAATTAGCCCAACATCATGATTACTTCGGATTAAATAAGCATAATAATAACTTAGCTACGAGACATTAAATTAAAAAGGTTGAACATAACTTACAATGATTAAAAATAGCGTAGCGTTACACGGACAGAATTTCGACTTACACCCTTACAACATTCGCTAAAATACCCTTATTATTAGAATTATAATTAAAATTAAAATTAAAATATAAATTATAAATATAAATATTACGTATGAATGGAGAAGAGAAAGATATATGGATTTTACGTTCACCAAACTGCGAATTTATAGGCCTGTGAACTGAAAAAGGAGCTCATGCGATCGCATGAGCTTTGCTCTTCAAGGCCATGCGATCGCATGGCCAGCTGGGGAGGCTCACATTTGGTTGTTTTCTTCTGCCGACGGTTTTATAAATAAATATAATATATTAAATAATTATAAGAATTATTTAAATATTATATTATATTTATGTGCATAGTTAACTTGTAATTTTTAGTCCGTTGCGTCGAGCGTTGAGAGTTGACCCTGGTCCCAGTTCCGGATTTTCGAACGTCCTTGCGTACAATTTAATATCTTGTACTTTTTGTTTTGAATCTTGTACTCTTGTAATTTTGAGACGTTTCTTATCAATAATTGGAACCTCGTTGATTGTATTTTGTACTTTTGAGCTTTTTGATCGTTTGCGTCTTCAATTCGTCGAATCTGTCTTTTGTCTTCACCTTTTATTATTTAAACGAATATTACTTGTAAATAGAACAATTGCAACTAAAAGCTTGTCTTTCTTGAGGAATAATGCTATGAAATATATGTTCGTTTTTAGCATTATCAGGGTTGTCGTACCAAAAACGAAAGAAATTCTTTAGTGATATAAAACACTATTTTTGGGAAGATCCACATTTGTTTAAAAGTTATCCCGATGGAATAATCCGCCAATGTGTATTCTGGGATGAAGCCAGTCAAATCTTAAACCATTGTCACACAGGACCAACAGGAGGTCATTATGGGCCTCAACTTACAGCAAGAAAAATTTACGATGCTGGATTCTATTGGCCTACAATTTTCAAAGACGCACACCTTCTTTGCAAATCCTGTGATGCTTGTCAAAGGGCCAGAAAAATAAGTCAACGTGATGAAATTCCACAAAATGTCATTCAAGTATGTGAAGTATTTGACATTTGGGGTATTGACTTTATGGGTCCATTTCCAAAATCTCATAATAATCTCTACATTCCCGTTGCTATTGATTATGTATCTAAATGGGCGGAAGCACAAGCTCTCCTGACTAACGATGCACGAGTTGTAATCAACTTTTTAAAACGTCCTTTTGCAAGGTTCGAAACACCGAGAGCTTTAATAAGTGATCGGGGTACTCATTTTTGTAACAATCAACTTGAGAAAGTTCTCAAAATGTAACATCCCAATTAATTAAGGTATTATTTTATGTAATTTTATTATTATATACATGGATGGTATGATTTAGTATAAATAAATGGACAAGAGTTAAGTTTGTTAGTTAAGTTAGAAGGGACTAAAGGTGCAAGGTTAGAACTAAGGACCTCCCTCATTATAGTTTTGGTGGGGAGGGTAGAAAGTGCAATTTGAGCAAAGTTATTTTAATAAAAGAACAAAAATACTGATAAATCATTATCAGTTGTAAAAAAAAAAATACATAACGTATGTGTGTGTGCTGTGGGTGTCGACTCAACAAGGAGGAAGAAGAGGGAAGCTCCAATTAATAAATTGTGTTCATGCAATTATAAGTTAGTGAAATCTAAGGCACACTAAGCATTCTAGCAAGTTTTATTTCTTCAAATTCTTCTCCTTTGTGCACAATTAGGGTTCTTGAACCCTTAAAGACAAGGTATGAACTTTTGTAACTATGTATCACTAATATTGGGTGATTGTGATGAATCTCTAGCTTAAAGGTTGTTGTTTGTTGAAATTGTGCACACTTGCTTGATTGAAAACAAATTTGTTAGTAACTATGGAAGTTAGTTCATTTATGAACTTGCATTTTGAGTGAATGATATGTATATGGTGAATTTGGTGATGTTTTAGCTTAGAATCAAGTCATGCACACTAGGTGTTTGATGAAATGTCTCAATGAAATGTTTATGTGATTTAGTTAAGAATTTTAAAGAAGAAAGTTTATCTGTGAATTGTTGTTGTTATTGTAAGTGATGGAATTTGGATAATTGATGATTTAGGGTTGCTAGTAATAGAAATGGGTTTATGCACATTTGATGTTTAATGGAATATTTGGAAGAATTGCATGTTATGATTGTAAGAGATGAACTAGAGAATTATGTGATTAAGGAAGTAATGTTGGCATGATAATGTGGTTATATTGGAAAAGGTGAGATTAAAATGCTATGTATGTAAGTGTTTATGTGTATATTGGAGTAAATAGGGGGTTAAGTCAATGTGCAAGTGTATGAATGTGTTGAAAGCTTGTGGAAATTGTAATTTTGTTGAGATATGTTATTGATGAGATTAACTCATGTATATGTGCTAATCAAGGAAAAGGAACGTCAAGTGACCAAGGAACTCCATTTAATCAAGGTGAGTTTATAGGGGGGTAAAATGGGTGGGTCGAGAGCGGATTAGTGTTCTCGGATTGCATCCGTGCAAGAGAGCAACGGCTAAGTGCACTAGTTGAATAGCTTAGATGGAATTATTAGGTTCACCTAATAATTGTATCTATGGTGGATGTTTAGCTTAGGCAAGATTATTAAGGTTGCTTGGTAATCTTGTCTATGGATGGTTTAGCTTAGACACTTTGGATGTCTATGTGCATATCTATGATTGAAATGTGATTAAAGTAGCTTAGGCATAAGAGTATGCCTATGGATAGCTTAGACATAATTACTAGGGTCGGCCTAGTAAGTTATGTCTATGGTAAGTGATGGGTCGGATCCGAAAGTAAGTAAGCAACCGTTTGGTTGAAAGGCAATGTAATGAAAAGATTATGCCCGGCATTGTGTATTTAAATATTTGCCTATAACTCACTAAGTGTAAAAGCTTACCCCCGTGTTGTTTTATATTTTATAGGGACGAAAGGTCATCGTGAAGGTAAGGAACCCGTTTGAGGAAAGTGGAGCATTGGCATTAGAGTAAGTAGTAATGCAAGTCTCTATTTTGAATCAAGCTCTTTTGGGTACCGCTTATCAACGCCAAGCCTTTTGTATTTAACGATTATGTTTTCGTTATGCTTTGGGACCAAATGATGGTGTTAAATTGTGTGAACACGTGTTCTTAATTCAAAAGATTTTAGTAATGTCGAATGATGCTTGAAACTGGTTTAGTCAAGTTTAAATATGTCTTGTGATGTTAAAAATGTGTTTTGAGCTATTGAATTGGGTAAAATGTGATTTTGTTAATAAGTTGCAGGTTGGTGCCAGTTCGTGGGTTATGTCGCGCCGCGACATTTGGTGTCGCGCCGCGGCATTAAACGCATTTTGGTAACAGAAAGGCAGCTAAACATAAGATAAAAACCCTTTATATGTAGCGCCGCGACAAAAGGAGCCGCGCCGCGGCAAATGCCTTGACCTGGGCAGGCACCCTTTTTTAAATTTTTTTTTCCTATCGTTTTAATGGCGTTAAAAGTTGATATCAGAGCTAAGGTTTAAGGGACTTGGATAACCCACTATAGGGATTATCTAGGCTTAAACCATTGTTGTTGAAGGATAAGCAGTTTAGGACTTGCATGATAGTTAAGGTTGAATGATTGTGCCATGCTCCATAGGATAGAGTCGTTGACGAGACTTGTAGTGTAATGCTAAGATCATGGTTGATTTAAGTAAGGAGTTTAATACTCATTAACCATGGGTCATAATGGATTAAGTGTGTAATAAGATGGTGTAATGACAACCCGCCATTGTCATTACTTCATTTTAGTACGCATGAACGTCTACTATGGTCATGGTGAAATGAGTTAGGAATTCCTTCGGTTTCCTTGGTTATGGTAAGTAATGATGCATGTATTTGAACTAATGAGTTGGATGTTTTGTTTTAGAATGGCTATCGTATCCCCAAACAGAAATAATGATGAGGACGATGAGTACGTCCACACCTCGTCAATGGAGTCTATAGAAGGCTCACACTCCGAATCCGATGAGGTTACTATGGTAAACGATATATCAGGACAAATAGGACAAGCTTTGATACGATACACCCCAACCCTTTTAGAGAAGATTAAGAGATTGATTAATGATCAATTGGACGAAAAGTTAAAGACTCTTATGACTAATAATCCTACTTTAAGAGGAGAAGGGGGAAGTGGGGTAAGACAGGAAGAAGTAGAAGCACCGAGAAAGAAAGATGAGCGCTTTGAGTACAAGAATTTTGCTAATTGTCATCCACCGGAGTTTCATGGTAAGGTTGATCCGATTATTAGTCAAAGGTAGATTGATGAGTTAGAAGAAACATTTATGTTGTGTGAATGTCCCGAGCACTTAAAAGTAATCTATGTGGCTCACCAAATGAAGGGAAGCGGTTATGAATGGTGGAATTTCATAGTTAAGTCTCATGGGCGAGACGTAGCGACAAGTTTTTCATGGGAAAAGTTTTGAGGGATGTTTATGGATCAATTTTGCTCCACCCGCCGAGGTTAGTACGTTAAAGTCCGAATTCATGAACATAGAGCATGGGAGTAAATCGGTGACCGAGTTTAATGCCGAGTTTAATGATAAGTCTCGTTTTTGCTCGGACTTTGTGTCAAGTCCAAAGTTGATGATGGATCACTATCACGAGAAGTTAAACCCCGAAATAAGTGAGTTTATAGATAAGGGCACGTATAAGACCTTAGCCGAAATGATGAATATGGCTCTTGTGAGAGAACATGAACTTAGGAAGAAGGCCGCGTTTAAGTGGAAGTTAGATCAAGTCTCAAAATCAATGCAAAGTATGAGCCCGAAGAAGGGTAAGTTTAATTCTGAATCTCCTCACAAATCAAAAGGGGGTTTCATGTCGGGAAAGAATGGTGGTAAAGAAGTGAAGTCATGTAATAGGTGTGGTAAGAATCATGCGGGTGAATGTAAAGCGGGTACTATCGATTGTTATTCATGTAGGAGGTCGGGTCATAGAGCCGCCGAGTGTCCTAAGAAGGGAAAACAATGTTACTATTGTTTTGAAAAGGGTCATTTTCAAGCCGAGTGTCCGGAGTATAAGAAAGACTTGGCAAGTAGTAGTGTTAAGAAAGATGTTAAAACGAAACCAAAGACTAGTGATAGTCGACCAAGAGCCCGAGCTCATCAGATTAGCGCACTCGAAGCGAATGAGTCCCAAAATGTGGTGTCAGGTACCTTTATTGTAAATTCTTTACCTGCGCATGTTTTGTTTGATTCCGGTGCTACGCGGTCGTTTATTTCTTATTCTTTTTGTAAACATTTTAACATGACCCCAAGTATGTTATGTAGTGACCCGAACTTTTCCATGTTTATATATATTAATTGAGATTGATATTTACATGATTAAATGTTTCCAACATGTTAAGCAATCAAACTTGTTAAGACTTGATTAATTGAAATATGTTTCATATAGACAATTGACCACCCAAGTTGACCGGCGATTCACGAACGTTAAAACTTGTAAAAACGACATGACGATATATATATGGATATACATATGGTTAACATGAGATTATGATAAGTAAGTATCTCCATAAGTATATTAACAATGAGTTATATACATATAAACAAGACTACTAACTTAAGGATTTCGAAACGAGACATATATGTAACGATTATCGTTGTAACGACATTTAAATGTATATATATCATATTAAGATATATTAATATATCATAATATCATGATAATATAATAATTTAACATCTCATTAGATATAATAAACAATGGGTTAACAACATTAATTGAGATCGTTAACTTAAAGGTTTCAAAACAACACTTACATGTAACGACTAACGATGACTTAACGACTCAGTTAAAATGTATATACATGTAGTGTATTTAGATGTATTAAAATACTTTTGGAAGACTTCAAGACATATATCAAAACACTCATACTTAATGAAAATGGTTACAGTTACTTTCCCATTCTTTTCTTTCATCAAGAATTCTAGTCGTATTTTTACCCGTATTATACACAGCTTCAAAACGTACTTACTATAGGTATATACCAATAGGAACTAGCATGGGATTCCACTCTTGATTATGTCATGTATGACTAATCAATTTTAACTTCTACCATGAGCTAGTCAACTAACTAGAACTCCTTTTAACCCCACTCAACACTCACCAATTACCACTCATCATTCACTCCATTTCACTTCCAATTCTCTTTCTAATTCTCTCTCAACACACCCACACTATTATGAACTTATTTTTCCAGTAGTTAATCATCATCTTCATCAAAAATCACTTCAAGAATCAAGCTATAATCATCATAGGAAGAACACTTCAAGAACACTCCAAAAATCCCTTCAAGTTTACTAATTTACTTCCAAACTTTCTAATCCATTCCAAGTAATCATCTAATATCAAGAAACCTTTGTTATATACAGTAGGTTATCTTTCTTATTCAAGGTAATATTCATATTCAAACTTTGATTCAATTTCTATAACTACAAACTATCTTAATTCGAGTAAAAATCTTACTTGAACTTGTTTTTGTGTCATGATCCTACTTCAAGAACTTTCAAGCCATCCAAGATCCTTTGAAGCTAGATAATTTCTTGTCACTTCCAGTAGGTTTACCTACTAAACTTGAGGTAGTAATGATGTTCATAACATCATTCGATTCATATATATAAAACTATCTTATTCGAAGGTTTAAACTCGTAATCACTAGAACATAGTTTAGTTAATTCTAAACTTGTTCGCAAACAAAAGTTAATCCTTCTAACTTGACTTTTAAAATTAAATAAACACATGTTCTATATCTATATGATATGCTAACTTAATGATTTAAAACCTGGAAACACGAAAAACACCGTAAAACAGGATTTACGCCGTCATAGTAACACCGCGGGCTGTTTTGGGTTAGTTAATTAAAAACTATGATAAACTTTGATTTAAAAGTTGTTATTCTGAGAAAATGATTTTTATTATGAACATGAAACTATATCCAAAAATTATGGTTAAACTCAAAGTGGAAGTATGTTTTCTAAAATGGTCATCTAGACGTCGTTCTTTCGACTGAAATGACTACCTTTACAAAAACGACTTGTAACTTATTTTTCCGACTATAAACCTATACTTTTTCTGTTTAGATTCATAAAATAGAGTTCAATATGAAACCATAGCAATTTGATTCACTCAAAACGGATTTAAAATGAAGAAGTTATGGGTAAAACAAGATTGGATAATTTTTCTCATTTTAGCTACGTGAAAATTGGTAACAAATCTATTCCAACCATAACTTAATTAACTTGTATTGTATATTATGTAATCTTGAGATACCATAGACACGTATACAATGTTTTGACCTATCATGTCGACACATCTATATATATTTCGGAACAACCATAGACACTCTATATGTGAATGTTGGAGTTAGCTATACAGGGTTGAGGTTGATTCCAAAATATATATAGTTTGAGTTGTGATCAATACTGAGATACGTATACACTGGGTCGTGGATTGATTCAAGATAATATTTATCAATTTATTTCTGTACATCTAACTGTGGACAACTAGTTGTAGGTTACTAACGAGGACAGCTGACTTAATAAACTTAAAACATCAAAATATATTAAAAGTGTTGTAAATATATTTTGAACATACTTTAATATATATGTATATATTGTTATAGGTTCGTGAATCAACAGTGGCCAAGTCTTATGTCACGACCCGGAAAATTTCGACTAAATTTAAACCAAACTCTCGATACGATTTCATATTTTCTACACGATAAGCAAAGTCTGTTAGGTTGGATCTCAAAAATTTTGAACTGATTCACATATTCATTTGACTTCGACCATTTCCGACGTTTCACGAAAAATTGCTTGTAAATAGTCATGTGTGTATATATATATATATATATATAAATGATAATTGAAAAATAAGTTAAAATATAGTTAGTAAAATTGTAAACTCAATTTAAAATTATTAAAAGTATTAATAATAACTTGATCATAAAGAAATATCATTTTATTTAAAATTGTTATTTTCATTATCCTTACTAATATCATTATGATATTAATAACATCATTATTATTAACATTTCTAATTTTATTATCAAAAATCTAATATTAGTGTTTGTATAATATTATATTTCTTTAATATGTAAAATACAGAAATAAGTACGATATTTCTGTGTGTGAAAATAATGTCGGCATAATTTGACAAAAAGGAGACTGCTTATTATTGTTTCATTCATTGCACACGTTTTTATTTGATATTAGATTCATTAATCCTTTCTTTATTGATATATTATATATATACACATCTGCAACATACATACATACATGTAGGAATTCATTCTCCAACACCACACACACTCATCGACACACTCTCTTATCCTGTTTTCTTTGTGAACCCACTTCTACCACCTCTTCTATTATTCTTCTATTCGAGCTCTTCTTCTTTTTGAACCTACAAACCCACTACAATCACCACCAGTCAACCACCATGATCACCAATATGTTTCGATACAAATACCACCAACAAAAAAGACCCACTTCAACACCACCGTATTATTCATCTACAATCACCACGGTAACCACTCTCTCCCTCTTGACAACTCGTCACCACTACCCACCGCCACCAGGAACATCCACCACCATCTCATCTATAAACCACTTGTTTTGATATTTTGTTTCCTGCTTCACGATTGAAATTCACACACCACAATCAACCCGTTACCTAATGCAATCAAAACAACACCCACCATTTTCAATTGCTTGATCTCCACCCTCATCCTTACTACCATTCATTTGCTACTGTGGTTTCTATCAAACCCAAGTCACAACAACGAACACCATCATTATTGTTTAACTACTACACCCGCCACTGTTATTGCTACATCTTCTTGGAACAAAACCCTGATTACACGATTCTTTTTCGTTTCCTTTTGAGCTGACAAATCACAGTAAGCCACCATCTTTTCTCTTCCTCCTACTAACCTTCATAAAATCCAAACCACCGTACCATTCTTCATCACCACCAAAATCGCCAATCACAACCTCTACTCTATCTCTCTCTATCTATTATCGTTTGAAAACCACTATCTTCTTCGCCCATTAAACCACCACCACCACGCTAGATCACCACTTGAAATTACCACAAACCTATTTACTAATTTAAATTTTCTGTTTCAATCAAACCATCTCACCACCACTATGAACACTCACCATCAACTCGCCAACCTCCACAACCACAGTCACTTGCTTTCCTGCTCGAACCTACTGTTATGTTGCTGTGTTTCGACCACCATCACGACCTAGAACAACACCGGACTGCTGCAACTGCTATCAGGTTGTTAACTACTACTACTGTGATCCGTAACCAATTACCAAGCAAGATTAATATAAACTGCTGCAGTTCCTGTTACTAGCAACCCAAAAACACCACCCAAAGTAGCCACCACCATCGTACCTGTTACTGTTTCGGTTTACTACCACTATTACAGTAATGATTTAAAGATAATGATAGAAATAGAAGACGACAATGATAATGATTTAATAGCAAATATATTATGGTTAATGGGGATTGAGCTGTAAAGATAAAAAGGGTGCGTTGCCCTGCTCAAAATATCCCTTTTACATAAAAGTGTCGGCTGGGAATTTTTATTTCCTTTTAAAAATCGAAACACCAAAACCAATTAAAACAGATTTCTTGACATTGGGCCGTGTTTCAATATAGTAAACCTACTTGGGCCGAATAAACCTAAATGGGATTGGGCTTGGGAACCTGCTGTTGGGTCGAGAGAAAACGAGCCAGAAGAGTATATGAATTTAAATGTGATTTAATTCAGGAAAACCAACAATCCGAGGGATGGTTTAGGGGTGTGTTAGGAGAATAAGAGGTCTCGGGTTCGATCCCGGGCAAAGACATCTTTTTTTGGAGATTATTACTTTAAAGGTAGTATTATTTATATTACTATAATTATTATCATTATTAATATTATTATAAGTATTAACATTTTAATTATCATTATAATCATTATTATTATTAGAATTATTATTATTATTATTATCATTACTATTATTAACATGATATTTTTTATATAATTTAATTACATTATTTTTATTATTATCATTATTACTATCATTAATATTATTATTATTACACGTATTATTATTACTACAATCAAAATAGCAATTATTATTATTATAAACAAAAATTATTATTTTCATTATCATTATTAAGATTATTATTATTACTTTACTAAATAAATAATATATACATAAGAGAAATATATTTATATAATATAACTATATTGATATTTTTATAACAAATACTAATTATTTATCTAAAGTATATGAAATAAATATAGTTAATTAAGTTATTAATGAAATATATAAGTTATTAAAATAAAAATTAATAATTATATATAATTTGTTGATTACGGTTATATGTATTAATATATATACCTGATATAGGTTCGTGAATCCGAGGTCAACCCTACACTTGTTAAATGACGTTATATGTATTTTTACTACGAAATACAGTATGGTGAGTTTCATTTGCTCCCTTTTATATATATTTTTGGGCTGAGAATACATGCGCTGTTTTATAAATGTTTTACGAAATAGGCACAAGTACTAAAACTAATTCTATGTGGGTTTAAACCAGAAATATACCCTTAGCTTGGTAACATTAAACTACTTGTCTATGTACGGTAGGCGCGAATCCTAAAGATAGATCTATTGGGCCTGACAAACCCCATCCTGACTATGGGATGCTTTAGTACTTCGAGGTTTATATAACACACCTGATTGGTGTACTTTTATAGGGTAAAACATGAAAGTTAAAGCTTGTTACCGGGTGCCTACAACTTATAGAATACTTTTATACACTTGTGAGTGTACATATATTTATAAACGAAAATCTTGTGGTCTATTAATATATTGAAATGATTGTTATGATAAACCTATGAACTCACCAACCTTTTGGTTGACACTTTAAAGCATGTTTATTCTCAGGTATTAAAGAAATCTTCCGCTGTGCATTAGCTCATTTTAAGGATATTACTTGGAGTCATTCATGGCATATTTTGAAAGACGTTGCATTCGAGTCATTGAGTTCGTCAAGATTATTATTAAGCCAATTATAGTTGGATGTATTATGAAATGGTGTGCGTGCCGTCAACTTTCGTTGTAAAGAAAGTTTGTCTTTTAAAAACGAATGCAATGTTTGTAAAATGTATCATATAGAGGTCAAATACCTCGCAATGTAATCAACTATTGTGAATCGTTTATAATGTATATGAACGAGTCATTTCAGTTGGTATCAGAGCGATGGTCTTAGCGAACCAGGTCTTGCATTAGTGTGTTTAACTGATAGTCGTTAGGATGCATTAGTGAGTCTGGACTTTGACCGTGTCTGTGTGTCAAAAGTTTTGCTTATCATTTAGTGTTGAAAATTATTTGCTTATCATCCATAAAGTCTAGACAATTCTTACTGCCTCTATTGCATAGACATTGTATAGATAAATTCATATCTTAGCTTATCTGTTACTATAGACTTTTCCTGACAACTTCCGTAGATTTCTCTGTAACTTATGAGATTTTAGTATTACATATGCATATGTAAATTATGTATTGCAGGGTACTAATCTACATCCTATAATCTTTTTCTTATCGAAAATCCTTTATCTGATCGTACGAGATGAATCCTGCAACCAGTTCGAGTCCCTCAGATTCCGATAACTATTCCGATAGTTATCCCGACAGCTATTCCGATAAGGATGTTCTCCTAAGCTCTGAAAGCAGCATCACCAAAATAAATCAACCAATCAGTCATCCCCAATTCATCTGATGGATTCGTAGTCTACTCAATCATTAGAGACAAGAAAAAAAGCGATCCCTTCCATCCACCACATTGCCCTCTTGGCGAAGAACCTGAAGCACTTACCGGCGAACCCATTCGGAACACCATTTTCTTTCTCATTTCCATAGTAGCTCGACATGATTATATTCTATTCACAATTTGAAACCGTATTCATCCGTTCGTTTCAACCGACAATCATCCCGGAATAAATGAAGAAGTCAACGAATTTCGCGCTCGAGTAATCAATTGGGAGAATATGGTGCAAAATTTACCAGCTTCAGCAATATCACCGGCACCAACAGTACCATTAGTAACAACACCAGTACCATCAACAATCCATGCCTCAACATCTCATTCTGTACCTCGAGCATAATCTTCGTTTTACACTTTGTTCTACATCGATTAATTTTCGTTCTACAAATCGTTCTATATCATTTATCTTCACGGAACATGGCGATTATGTAATCTCTAAAGTCTTAGAGATTAACTATTCTAGCTCAAACCGAAAAGCAAATGAGATTAATATCATATTAATTCATTAAATTCATGATTAAATCTGAAGAAAATATATATGCAAGTATATTTTCATAAAAATTGTAATTAAAAATTCTTTCGTACAAACTGTTAATGTTGAAAATATTTTAACGGGTAGGTAATACCCGAGGAATATTCAGATTTCACATTAATAAGTTACACTGTACATTCTTCAATTCAGATTCAGCAGTCATTAACAATACTGCTCAAATCTACATATATACGTATCCGTTCACCAAAGAACAACTATTTTCATTCAAATTCAATTTCATATTTGGATTTTGACCTATCAGAATCCAACAAGTGGCATAATGAAGAAAACATCGGACAAAGTAAAATTTGTTAGAAACAAACGAACTAACTAATTGAAATATTGTTAAGAATCCACGCTAACTGTTCCTAGCTAACTGTTCCTAGCTAACTGGTTACATTTTATTTATCGCAATTTAATTATCGCAATTTACATTCTCGCAATTTTATTTATCGTCATTTAATTTCTGTATTTATTTTACGCACTTTAAATAACGGGACACGTATACAAGGTTTCGACATATCATATTGACCCATCTATATATTTATCTTGGAACAACCATAGACACTCTATATGCAAATGACGGAGTTAGCTATACAGGGTTGAGGTTGATTCCAAAATATATATATAGTTTGAGTTGTGATCAATACTGAGACCGGTACACGGGTCACGATACGTATTAATTAATTCGAATGTTATATATTAAACTATATATGAACTATTGGACTGTTAAATGTGGACTATAGACTGTGGACGAATAATATTGGACAATTAAAATGAATTAAAATACTGATTATAACATATGAAACTAAATAATTCTTCAAGTTTGCCACTTGATTTCATCTTAAACCTCATTCGTATCTTGACGATTACAATCTGCGTTCAAACCTTTCACGATTCTTGAAAACACCTCGATCGAGAGGATGAACCAGCCGCACTTCATCTACGGAAGAAAAGATTAATGCATATAGTTATACACCTGAAAAACCCTCGGAAACTGAGTAAACGTTTAACACGTAGCTGTGCTAATTCCTTTAGTGTTATTATTACCCAAAATGATTTGGTAATCCCTTTCAAAGTAGCAAAT
The DNA here is from genome assembly GCF_046630445.1 of Rutidosis leptorrhynchoides. Classification (NCBI taxonomy): domain Eukaryota; kingdom Viridiplantae; phylum Streptophyta; class Magnoliopsida; order Asterales; family Asteraceae; genus Rutidosis; species Rutidosis leptorrhynchoides. Next base: position 563,862,364 of record NC_092335.1, read on the forward strand.
TTTGTCACAGCTCCAGCAAGTCAACTCCGACTTTTCATTCGAAATAACCTTATTATAACCTTGATATATATGCGTGCTCATTTATTGTTTCTGGGAACCTTTTATATTTCACCATATTACCATCAGCGTTTAATCATCTAAAAACACAATTCTCCTGAAACCACCTCGGTTTGATAACCGATGACCCAGATCCGTTAACTTTGAAAATGCTGACGAAGCAGCATGTTGTAGATGGTCTTAATGGCCAAGAGTTTGATGATAAAGAATGGAGTATTGGAAACACTCAATAGAAAATTTAGTACTGAAAAGCGGATTATGCAAAACTATGAAGGAGACTGTGGACAAATCACCAACCTGTACTTGAAGCATCCGGATGATTCTGTATCTGATGAACTCTTTAGCGAATATCTTGCTCCTTATTTATTCTAAATTCTAGCGGAAGAATTTTCTTTATCAACCTTCGATCTTAGAAATTCCAAAATATCATCATAAATATCTCCAATATTTCTGAAGATATTTTCATAAATATTCTTGTCCGAAATTATATACCTTTTCGTGCTATCTGTATTCCATTATATTGGAAATCTCTGTAAAATCTAAGTATATATTATGAATGAATTGTGGAGAAGTGTTGGGAATTGAAGTATGAGTTAGTATAATATAATGACGCTTGGCCAACGTGATTATATTACAGTAAGTCATGCTAAATTTCTAATGTAATGTGATGATGATTCACAGACCTTATCCTCATCATGTGCCATGTTACACGACTTTTTCATTTTACTTAAACTCTAAGCATATCACGGAAATATTTTCTTGATATTTCTGTTTTTCCGTAATTCCAACAGTTTACTAATAAACCGTGCGATTACATTTTCTTTCTGATTAGAAGATTTTCTTTAAATTCCATGAATTCCAGAAATCAACCGTGACTACGTCAAAAGTTAAGACGAACCTTAATTTATCATTTCACTCATACTCTTCGAGTAATCGAATTATTTTATCAATATTACTCAATGTTGATAAAACTCTATTTATCAACTCATATTCGTCATGAAAACATTTTTAGTGTTAGCCATGACGACCTCAATCAAATTTCGGGACGAAATTTCTTTAACGGGTAGGTACTGTCACGACCCGGAAAATTTCGACTAAATTTAAACCAAACTCTCGATACGATTTCATATTTTCTACACGATAAGCAAAGTCTGTTAGGTTGGATCTCAAAAATTTTGAACTGATTCACATATTCATTTGACTTCGACCATTTCCGACGTTTCACGAACAATTGCTTGTAAATAGTCATGTGTGTATATATATATATATATATATATATATATATATATATAAATGATAATTGAAAAATAAGTTAAAATATAGTTAGTAAAATTGTAAACTCAATTTAAAATTATTAAAAGTATTAATAATAACTTGATCATAAAGAAATATCATTTTATTTAAAATTGTTATTTTCATTATCCTTACTAATATCATTATGATATTAATAACATCATTATTATTAACATTTCTAATTTTATTATCAAAAATCTAATATTAGTGTTTGTATAATATTATATTTCTTTAATATGTAAAATACAGAAATAAGTACGATATTTCTGTGTGTGAAAATAATGTCGGCATAATTGGACAAAAAGGAGACTGCTTATTATTGTTTCATTCATTGCACACGTTTTTATTTGATATTAGATTCATTAATCCTTTCTTTATTGATATATTATATATATACACATCTGCAACATACATACATACATGTAGGAATTCATTCTCCAACAACACACACACTCATCGACACACTCTCTTATCCTGTTTTCTTTGTGAACCCACTTCTACTACCTCTTCTATTATTCTTCTATTCGAGCTCTTCTTCTTTTTGAACCTACAAACCCACGACAATCACCACCAGTCAACCACCATGATCACCAATATGTTTCGATACAAATACCACCAACGAAAAAGACCCACTTCAACACCACCGTATTATTCATCTACAATCACCACGGTAACCACTCTCTCCCTCTTGACAACTCGTCACCACTACCCACCGCCACCAGGAACATCCACCACCATCTCATCTATAAACCACTTGTTTTGATATTTTGTTTCCTGCTTCACGATTGAAATTCACACACCACAATCAACCCGTTACCTAATGCAATCAAAACAACACCCACCATTTTCAATTGCTTGATCTCCACCCTCATCCTTACTACCATTCGTTTGCTACTGTGGTTTCTATCAAACCCAAGTCACAACAACGAACACCATCATTATTGTTTAACTACTACACCCGCCACTGTTATTGCTACATCTTCTTGGAACAAAACCCTGATTACACGATTCTTTTTCGTTTCCTTTTGAGCTGACAAATCACAGTAAGCCACCATCTTTTCTCTTCCTCCTACTAACCTTCATAAAATCCAAACCACCGTACCATTCTTCATCACCACCAAAATCGCCAATCACAACCTCTACTCTATCTCTCTCTATCTATTATCGTTTGAAAACCACTATCTTCTTCGCCCATTAAACCACCACCACCACGCTAGATCACCACTTGAAATTACCACAAACCCATTTACTAATTTAAATTTTCTGTTTCAATCAAACCATCTCACCACCACTATGAACACTCACCATCAACTCGCCAACCTCCACAACCACAGTCACTTGCTTTCCTGCTCGAACCTACTGTTATGTTGCTGTGTTTCGACCACCATCACGACCTAGAACAACACCGGACTGCTGCAACTGCTATCAGGTTGTTAACTACTGCTACTGTGATCCGTAACCAATTACCAAGCAAGATTAATATAAACTGCTGCAGTTCCTGTTACTAGCAACCCAAAAACACCACCCAAAGTAGCCACCACCATCGTACCTGTTACTGTTTCGGTTTACTACCACTATTACAGTAATGATTTAAAGATAATGATAGAAATAGAAGACGACAATGATAATGATTTAATAGCAAATATATTATGGTTAATGGGGATTGAGCTGTAAAGATAAAAAGGGTGCGTTGCCCTGCTCAAAATATCCCTTTTACATAAAAGTGTCGGCTGGGAATTTTTATTTCCTTTTAAAAACCGAAACACCAAAACCAATTAAAACAGATTTCTTGACATTGGGCCGTGTTTCAATATAGTAAACCTACTTGGGCCGAATAAACCTAAATGGGATTGGGCTTGGGAACCTGCTGTTGGGTCGAGAGAAAACGAGCCAGAAGAGTATATGAATTTAAATGTGATTTAATTCAGGAAAACCAACAATCCGAGGGATGGTTTAGGGGTGTGTTAGGAGAATAAGAGGTCTCGGGTTCGATCCCGGGCAACGACATCTTTTTTTGGAGATTATTACTTTAAAGGTAGTATTATTTATATTACTATAATTATTATCATTATTAATATTATTATAAGTATTAACATTTTAATTATCATTATAATCATTATTATTATTAGAATTATTATTATTATTATTATCATTACTATTATTAACATGATATTTTTTATATAATTTAATTACATTATTTTTATTATTATCATTATTACTATCATTAATATTATTATTATTACACGTATTATTATTACTACAATCAAAATAGCAATTATTATTATTATAAACAAAAATTATTATTTTCATTATCATTATTAAGATTATTATTATTACTTTACTAAATAAATAATATATACATAAGAGAAATATATTTATATAATATAACTATATTGATATTTTTATAACAAATACTAATTATTTATCTAAAGTATATGAAATAAATATAGTTAATTAAGTTATTAATGAAATATATAAGTTATTAAAATAAAAATTAATAATTATATATAATTTGTTGATTACGGTTATATGTATTAATATATATACCTGATATAGGTTCGTGAATCCGAGGTCAACCCTACACTTGTTAAATGACGTTATATGTATTTTTACTACGAAATACAGTATGGTGAGTTTCATTTGCTCCCTTTTATATATATTTTTGGGCTGAGAATACATGCGCTGTTTTATAAATGTTTTACGAAATAGGCACAAGTACTAAAACTAATTCTATGTGGGTTTAAACCAGAAATATACCCTTAGCTTGGTAACATTAAACTACTTGTCTATGTACGGTAGGCGCGAATCCTAAAGATAGATCTATTGGGCCTGACAAACCCCATCCTGACTATGGGATGCTTTAGTACTTCGAGGTTTATATAACACACCTGATTGGTGTACTTTTATAGGGTAAAACATGAAAGTTAAAGCTTGTTACCGGGTGCCTACAACTTATAGAATACTTTTATACACTTGTGAGTGTACATATATTTATAAACGAAAATCTTGTGGTCTATTAATATATTGAAATGATTGTTATGATAAACCTATGAACTCACCAACCTTTTGGTTGACACTTTAAAGCATGTTTATTCTCAGGTATTAAAGAAATCTTCCGCTGTGCATTAGCTCATTTTAAGGATATTACTTGGAGTCATTCATGGCATATTTTGAAAGACGTTGCATTCGAGTCATTGAGTTCGTCAAGATTATTATTAAGCCAATTATAGTTGGATGTATTATGAAATGGTGTGCGTGCCGTCAACTTTCGTTGTAAAGAAAGTTTGTCTTTTAAAAACGAATGCAATGTTTGTAAAATGTATCATATAGAGGTCAAATACCTCGCAATGTAATCAACTATTGTGAATCGTTTATAATGTATATGAACGAGTCATTTCATCTTACTTCTCGACGAAGTAAAAATCTGTGAAAGTGAGTTATAGTCCCACTTTTAAAATCTAATATTTTTGGGATGAGAATACATGCAGGTTTTATAAATGATTTACAAAATAGACACAAGTACGTGAAACTACATTCTATGGTTGAATTATCGAAATCGAATATGCCCCTTTTTATTAAGTCTGGTAATTTAAGAATTAGGGAACAGACACCCTAATTGACGCGAATCCTAAAGATAGATCTATTGGGCTTAACAAACCCTATCCAAAGTACCGGATGCTTTAGTACTTCGAAATTTATATCATATCCGAAGGGTGTCCCGGAATGATGGGGATATTCTTATATATGCATCTTGTTAATGTCGGTTACCAGGTGTTCACCATATGAATGATTTTTATCTCTATGTATGGGATGTTTATTGAAATATGAAATCTTGTGGTCTATTATTATGATTTGATATATATAGGTTAAACCTATAACTCACCAACATTTTTGTTGACGTTTTAAGCATGTTTATTCTCAGGTGATTATTAAGAGCTTCCGCTGTAGCATACTTAAATAAGGACAAGATTTGGAGTCCATGCTTGTATGATATTGTGTAAAAACTGCATTCAAGAAACTTATTTTGTTGTAACATATTTGTATTGTAAACCATTATGTAATGGTCGTATGTAAACAGGATATTTTAGATTATCATTATTTGATAATCTACGTAAAGCTTTTTAAACCTTTATTGATGAAATAAAGGTTATGGTTTGTTTTAAAATGAATGCAGTCTTTGAAAAACGTCTCATATAGAGGTCAAAACCTCGCAACGAAATCAATTAATATGGAACGTTTTTAATCAATAAGAACGGGACATTTCAGTTGGTATCCGAGCGTTGGTCTTAGAGAACCAGAATTTTGCATTAGTGTGTCTTATCAAGTTTGTTAGGATGCATTAGTGAGTCTGGACTTCGACCGTGTTTACTTGAAAAATGATTGCTTAACAAATTTTGTTGGAAACTATATATTTTTAACATGTGAATATTATGTGATATATTAATCTCTTAACGCGTTTGATATTATGTGATAGATGTATCGTCAACCCCCGAAGTCCTTAAGTGGTAACAATGACCCGGGAACCTCTAAACCACCAGGTTTTTCTAAACCAATGTGGAAAATTACGGCTCGTATTAGGGGAACATCATATATCCCTAGAAACTTGGCAAAACGAACCAAAACCGAAGAAGAAGAAACAAGCGAGTCGGAATAAGATAGTTGTATTCGTGTGGTGTAATATATGTAATATAGTGTGCTTATGCTTTATGATATATGTAAAAATTGCTTGTATTAATAAGTATTTTTTTATGAATCTAACTCTTGTCTATTTTACAGTATAAAAACAGAAAATGGATAGACAACCCAATATTTTAAGAGACCTACCCGGAGACATGATTGATGAAATCTTGTCTAGAGTCGGTCAGAATTCTTCGGCACAACTATTTAAGGCGAGATCAGTTTGTAAGACATTCGAAGAACGTTCCAAGAATGCCTTGGTTTATAAAAGGCTTTCGTTCGAAAGATGGGGGATATCACATTGGGAAATCCATAAGTTACGATGTGTTTACTTTGACGCATATATTGCGGGGAACCCAAATGCTATTTTACGCAATGGGTTAAGAAATTATTTTGACTCAATATATCCGAATATTGGACTTCGTGATTTTGAAAAAGCGGCTAACATGCAACATAAAGAAGCATGTTATGCTTACGGATTAGTAATGTTCGCTTCTCACCAAAGTGAGAACAAGAACATCGGGCTACAACTATTAAACAAAACGTTCCCACAAGTGACGGAGTCAGTAATTGGGGTAAGAAATGAGGTATTTAGATTGTTACGGGACTGTTGGACATTACGTAACCCTCGTCCCTTTGACGACGTTACAACACGCTGTCTTATCAACGGCCATAATGGTTATGTTCCACAAGACCAAGGATGGGAAGTAATCCTAGTAAAACCAGAATGCATGACTTGTTTCTGGACGTATGAATTACGTGTCTTTATTGCCTTTGCTGAACGACTTGTGTACTAGCTAGAATTATCTTCACAACCATCTTGTATCAAATTTATTGTGTGCTATATTTCATGCTATATGTAAAATAAGCGGTATTGTAAGTTTGTAAAATATTGTGTAAAAGTTTGAACGCGAAATATTATTATAATCAGTTTTTCATATAGAATTGTAGTAGTTGAATTGTATATTAGCTACTAAGTATGAACTTAACGGGTAGGTACTACCCGAATTTAAACTTATAAAACGCTAATATGAAGAAAAAGCTTTTATAAATGAGTTAATATTATGCTACGAAATACTATTAACTACTCTTAATATTCTGTATGATTAACTTGTTCCATTTGACTATTTTGAAGGAAATGGCACCGACTACTCGACATACCGTGAATATGAATGAAGAGGAATTCCGTACTTTTCTAGCTTCAAACATAGCCGCAGTACAGGCTGCGCTACATACCAACAATAACCTTGGATCTAGCAGTACAGGAAATCGTGTAGGATGCACCTACAAAGAATTCACTGCCTGCAAACCTTTGGAATTTGATGGAACCGAAGGACCGATCGGATTGAAACGGTGGACAGAGAAGGTCGAATCGGTGTTTGCCATAAGTAAGTGTACTGAAGAGGACAAAGTGAAGTACGCTACGCATACCTTCACAGGTTCTGCGTTAACATGGTGGAATACCTATCTAGAGCAAGTGGGACAAGACGATGCGTACGCACTACCGTGGACAGCATTCAAGCACTTGATGAACGAGAAGTACCGTCCCAGAACCGAGGTCAATAAGCTCAAGACAGAACTTAGAGGGTTACGAACCCAAGGATTTGATATTACCACGTACGAAAGACGATTCACAGAATTGTGCCTATTGTGTCCGGGAGCATTCGAAGATGAGGAAGAGAAGATCGACGCGTTTGTGAAAGGATTACCGGAAAGAATCCAAGAAGATATAAGTTCACACGAGCCCGCCTCCATACAACAGGCATGTAGAATGGCTCACAAACTAGTGAACCAGATTGAAGAAAGAATTAAAGAACAGACTGCTGAAGAGGCCAATGTGAAGCAAGTCAAAAGAAAGTGGGAGGAAAACGGTGATAAGAATCACCAATACAACAACAACAGCAATTACAACAATAATCGCAACAATTATCCCAACAATCGCAACATCAATCACAACTACAACAAATGGCCCAACAACAACAACAACAACAGCAACTACAACAATCATCCCAACAACAATAATAACCGCAACAACAACAACAATCAGAAGCAGCTATGCCAAAGGTGTGAAAAGTATCACTCGGGGTTCTGCACCAAATTTTGTAACAAGTGTAAAAGAAATGGTCATAGCGCGGCGAAGTGTGAGGTCTACGGACCAGGGGTTAATAGAACGAAAGGGACAAATGGTGTCGGAACGAGTAATGGTGGAGCAAGTAGTGTCGGAGCAAGTTATGCCAATGTAGTTTGTTATAAATGTGGAAAACCGGGCCACATTATTAGAAATTGCCCGAACCAGGAGAACACGAATGGACAAGGCCGCGGAAGAGTTTTCAATATTAATGCGGCAGAGGCACAGGAAGACCCGGAGCTTGTTACGGGTACGTTTCTTATTGACAATAAATCTGCTTACGTTTTATTTGATTCGGGTGCAGATAGAAGCTATATGAGTAGAGATTTTTGTGCTAAATTAAGTTGTCCATTGACGCCTTTGGATAGTAAATTTTTACTCGAATTAGCAAATGGTAAATTAATTTCAGCAGATAATATATGTCGGAATCGAGAAATTAAACTGGTTAGTGAAACATTTAAGATTGATTTGATACCAGTAGAGTTAGGGAGTTTTGATGTGATAATCGGTATGGACTGGTTGAAAGAAGTGAAAGCAGAGATCGTTTGTTACAAAAATGCAATTCGCATTATACGAGAAAAAGGAAAACCCTTAATGGTGTACGGAGAAAAGGGCAACACGAAGCTACATCTTATTAGTAATTTGAAGGCACAAAAACTAATAAGAAAAGGTTGCTATGCTATTCTAGCACACGTCGAGAAAGTACAAACTGAAGAAAAGAGCATCAATGATGTTCCCATTGCAAAAGAATTTCCCGATGTATTTCCGAAAGAATTACCGGGATTACCCCCACATCGATCCGTTGAATTTCAAATAGATCTTGTACCAGGAGCTGCACCAATAGCTCGTGCTCCTTACAGACTCGCACCCAGCGAGATGAAAGAACTGCAAAGCCAATTACAAGAACTTTTAGAGCGTGGTTTCATTCGACCAAGCACATCACCGTGGGGAGCTCCTGTTTTGTTTGTCAAGAAGAAAGATGGTACATTCAGGTTGTGTATCGACTACCGAGAGTTGAACAAACTTACCATCAAGAACCGCTACCCACTACCGAGAATCGACGACTTATTTGATCAACTACAAGGCTCGTCTGTTTATTCAAAGATTGACTTACGTTCCGGGTATCATCAAATGCGGGTGAAAGAAGATGATATTCCAAAGACTGCTTTCAGAACACGTTACGGTCATTACGAGTTTATGGTCATGCCGTTTGGTTTAACTAATGCACTAGCTGTGTTCATGGACCTTATGAACCGAGTGTGTGGACCATACCTTGACAAGTTTGTCATTGTTTTCATTGATGACATACTTATTTACTCAAAGAATGACCAAGAACACGGTGAACATTTGAGAAAGGTGTTAGAAGTATTGAGGAAGGAAGAATTGTACGCTAAGTTTTCAAAGTGTGCATTTTGGTTGGAAGAAGTTCAATTCCTCTGTCACATAGTGAACAAAGAAGGTATTAAGGTGGATCCGGCAAAGATAGAAACTGTTGAAAAGTGGGAAACCCCGAAAACTCCGAAACACATACGCCAGTTTTTAGGACTAGCTGGTTACTACAGAAGGTTCATCCAAGACTTTTCCAGAATAGCAAAACCCTTGACTGCATTAACGCATAAAGGGAAGAAATTTGAATGGAATGATGAACAAGAGAAAGCGTTTCAGTTATTGAAGAAAAAGCTAACTACGGCACCTATATTGTCATTGCCTGAAGGGAATGATGATTTTGTGATTTATTGTGATGCATCAAAGCAAGGTCTCGGTTGTGTATTAATGCAACGAACGAAGGTGATTGCTTATGCGTCTAGACAATTGAAGATTCACGAACAAAATTATACGACGCATGATTTGGAATTAGGCGCGGTTGTTTTTGCATTAAAGACTTGGAGGCACTACTTATATGGGGTCAAAAGTATTATATATACCGACCACAAAAGTCTCCAACACATATTTAATCAGAAACAACTGAATATGAGGCAGCGTAGGTGGATTGAATTGTTGAATGATTATGACTTTGAGATTCGTTACCACCCGGGGAAGGCAAATGTGGTAGCCGATGCCTTGAGCAGGAAGGACAGAGAACCCATTCGAGTAAAATCTATGAATATAATGATTCATAATAACCTTACTACTCAAATAAAGGAGGCGCAACAAGGAGTTTTAAAAGAGAGAAATTTAAAGGATGAAATACCCAAAGGATCGGAGAAGCATCTTAATATTTGGGAAGACGGAACCCGGTATAGGGCTGAAAGGATTTGGGTACCAAAATTTGGAGATATGAGAGAAATGGTACTTAGAGAAGCTCATAAAACCAGATACTCAATACATCCTGGAACGGGGAAGATGTACAAGGATCTCAAGAAACATTTTTGGTGGCCGGGTATGAAAGCCGATGTTGCTAAATACGTAGGAGAATGTTTGACGTGTTCTAAGGTCAAAGCTGAGCATCCGAAACCATCAGGTCTACTGCAACAACCCGAAATCCCAGAATGGAAATGGGAAAACATTACCATGGATTTCATCACTAAATTGCCAAGGACTGCAAGTGGTTTTGATACTATTTGGGTAATAGTTGATCGTCTCACCAAATCAGCACACTTCCTGCCAATAAGAGAAGATGACAAGATGGAGAAGTTAGCACGACTGTATTTGAAGGAAGTCATCTCCAGACATGAAATACCAATCTCTATTATCTCTGATAGGGATGGCAGATTTATTTCAAGATTCTGGCAGACATTACAGCAAGCATTAGGAACTCGTCTAGACATGAGTACTGCCTATCATCCACAAACTGATGGGCAGAGCGAAAGGACGATACAAACGCTTGAAGACATGCTACGAGCATGTGTTATTGATTTCGGAAACAGTTGGGATCGACATCTACCGTTAGCAGAATTTTCCTACAACAACAGCTACCATTCAAGCATTGAGATGGCGCCGTCTGAAGCACTTTACGGTAGAAAGTGCAGGTCTCCGATTTGTTGGAGTGAAGTGGGGGATAGACAGATTACGGGTCCGGAGATTATACAAGAAACTACCGAGAAGATCATCCAAATTCAACAACGGTTGAAAACCTCCCAAAGTCGACAAAAGAGCTACGCTGACATTAAAAGAAAAGATATAGAATTTGAAATTGGAGAGATGGTCATGCTTAAAGTTGCACCTTGGAAAGGTGTTGTTCGATTTGGTAAACGAGGGAAATTAAATCCAAGGTATATTGGACCATTCAAGATTATTGATCGTGTCGGACCAGTAGCTTACCGACTTGAGTTACCTCAACAACTCGCGGCTGTACATAACACTTTCCACGTCTCGAATTTGAAGAAATTTTTTGCTAAAGAAGATCTCACTATTCCGTTAGATGAAATCCAAATCAACGAAAAACTCCAATTCATCGAAGAACCCGTCGAAATAATGGATCGTGAGGTTAAAAGACTTAAGCAAAACAAGATACCAATTGTTAAGGTTCGATGGAATGCTCGTAGAGGACCCGAGTTCACCTGGGAGCGTGAAGATCAGATGAAGAAGAAATACCCGCATCTATTTCCAGAAGATTCGTCAACACCTTCAACAGCTTAAAATTTCGGGACGAAATTTATTTAACGGGTAGGTACTGTAGTGACCCGAACTTTTCCATGTTTATATATATTAATTGAGATTGATATTTACATGATTAAATGTTTCCAACATGTTAAGCAATCAAACTTGTTAAGACTTGATTAATTGAAATATGTTTCATATAGACAATTGACCACCCAAGTTGACCGGCGATTCACGAACGTTAAAACTTATAAAAACGACATGACGATATATATATGGATATACATATGGTTAACATGAGATTATGATAAGTAAGTATCTCCATAAGTATATTAACAATGAGTTATATACATATAAACAAGACTACTAACTTAAGGATTTCGAAACGAGACATATATGTAACGATTATCGTTGTAACGACATTTAAATGTATATATATATCATATTAAGATATACTAATATATCATAATATCATGATAATATAATAATTTAACATCTCATTAGATATAATAAACAATGGGTTAACAACATTAATTGAGATCGTTAACTTAAAGGTTTCAAAACAACACTTACATGTAACGACTAACGATGACTTAACGACTCAGTTAAAATGTATATACATGTAGTGTATTTAGATGTATTAAAATACTTTTGGAAGACTTCAAGACATATATCAAAACACTCATACTTAATGAAAATGGTTACAGTTACTTTCCCATTCTTTTCTTTCATCAAGAATTCTAGTCGTATTTTTACCCGTATTATACACAGCTTCAAAACGTACTTACTATGGGTATATACCAATAGGAACTAGCATGGGATTCCACTCTTGATTATGTCATGTATGACTAATCAATTTTAACTTCTACCATGAGCTAGTCAACTAACTAGAACTCCTTTTAACCCCACTCAACACTCACCAATTACCACTCATCATTCACTCCATTTCACTTCCAATTCTCTTTCTAATTCTCTCTCAACACACCCACACTATTATGAACGTATTTTTCTAGTAGTTAATCATCATCTTGATCAAAAATCACTTCAAGAATCAAGCTATAATCATCATAGGAAGAACACTTCAAGAACACTCCAAAAATCCCTTCAAGTTTACTAATTTACTTCCAAACTTTCTAATCCATTCCAAGTAATCATCTAAGATCAAGAAACCTTTGTTATATACAGTAGGTTATCTTTCTTATTCAAGGTAATATTCATATTCAAACTTTGATTCAATTTCTATAACTATAAACTATCTTAATTCGAGTAAAAATCTTACTTGAACTTGTTTTTGTGTCATGATCCTACTTCAAGAACTTTCAAGCCATCCAAGATCCTTTGAAGCTAGATCATTTCTTGTCACTTCCAGTAGGTTTACCTACTAAACTTGAGGTAGTAATGATGTTCATAACATCATTCAATTCATATATATAAAACTATCTTATTCGAAGGTTTAAACTCGTAATCACTAGAACATAGTTTAGTTAATTCTAAACTTGTTCGCAAACAAAAGTTAATCCTTCTAACTTGACTTTTAAAATTAACTAAACACATGTTCTATATCTATATGATATGCTAACTTAATGATTTAAAACCTGGAAACACGAAAAACAACGTAAAACAGGATTTACGCCGTCATAGTAACACCGCGGGCTGTTTTGGGTTAGTTAATTAAAAACTATGATAAACTTTGATTTAAAAGTTGTTATTCTGAGAAAATGATTTTTATTATGAACATGAAACTATATCCAAAAATTATGGTTAAACTCAAAGTGGAAGTATGTTTTCTAAAATGGTCATCTAGACGTCGTTCTTTCGACTGAAATGACTACCTTTACAAAAACGACTTGTAACTTATTTTTCCGACTATAAACCTATACTTTTTCTGTTTAGATTCATAAAATAGAGTTCAATATGAAACCATAGCAATTTGATTCACTCAAAACGGATTTAAAATGAAGAAGTTATGGGTAAAACAAGATTGGATAATTTTTCCCATTTTAGCTACGTGAAAATTGGTAACAAATCTATTCCAACCATAACTTAATCAACTTGTATTGTATATTATGTAATCTTGAGATACCATAGACACGTATACAATGTTTCGACCTATCATGTCGACACATCTATATATATTTCGGAACAACCATAGACACTCTATATGTGAATGTTGGAGTTAGCTATACAGGGTTGAGGTTGATTCCAAAATATATATAGTTTGAGTTGTGATCAATACTGAGATACGTATACACTGGGTCGTGGATTGATTCAAGATAATATTTATCAATTTATTTATGTACATCTAACTGTGGACAACTAGTTGTAGGTTACTAACGAGGACAGCTGACTTAATAAACTTAAAACATCAAAATATATTAAAAGTGTTGTAAATATATTTTGAACATACTTTAATATATATGTATATATTGTTATAGGTTCGTGAATCAACAGTGGCCAAGTCTTACTTCTCGACGAAGTAAAAATCTGTGAAAGTGAGTTATAGTCCCACTTTTAAAATCTAATATTTTTGGGATGAGAATACATGCAGGTTTTATAAATGATTTACAAAATAGACACAAGTACGTGAAACTACATTCTATGGTTGAATTATCGAAATCGAATATGCCCCTTTTTATTAAGTCTGGTAATCTAAGAATTAGGGAACAGACACCCTAATTGACGCGAATCCTAAAGATAGATCTATTGGGCTTAACAAACCCCATCCAAAGTACCGGATGCTTTAGTACTTCGAAATTTATATCATATCCGAAGGGTGTCCCGGAATGATGGGGATATTCTTATATATGCATCTTGTTAATGTCGGTTACCAGGTGTTCACCATATGAATGATTTTTATCTCTATGTATGGGATGTGTATTGAAATATGAAATCTTGTGGTCTATTATTATGATTTGATATATATAGGTTAAACCTATAACTCACCAACATTTTTGTTGACGTTTTAAGCATGTTTATTCTCAGGTGATTATTAAGAGCTTCCGCTGTCGCATACTTAAATAAGGACAAGATTTGGAGTCCATGCTTGTATGATATTGTGTAAAAACTGCATTCAAGAAACTTATTTTGTTGTAACATATTTGTATTGTAAACCATTATGTAATGGTCGTATGTAAACAGGATATTTTAGATTATCATTATTTGATAATCTACGTAAAGCTTTTTAAACCTTTATTGATGAAATAAAGGTTATGGTTTGTTTTAAAATGAATGCAGTCTTTGAAAAACGTCTCATATAGAGGTCAAAACCTCGCAACGAAATCAATTAATATGGAACGTTTTTAATCAATAAGAACGGGACATTTCATGTTAGAGCACCCTTTAGAGGTTGAGATAGCGGATAATAAAACCGTTATGGTGTATAGTATCATTAAGGGATGTGAAATTATTTTGGATGATGAAAAGTTTGTTATTGATTTAATACCCATGCATATGGGAGAATTTCAAGTAATTGTGGGTATGGATTAGCTAGATGACAATGAAGGAATAATTTTGTGTCGTAAGAAAATTGTATTAGTTCAAACAGTAAGTGGGGAAGTTATATGGATTTACGGGGAACGGGCTAGGCGTGCTATTCCTATATGCACGTATGCTAGAGCTAAAAGATTTTTTTCTCATGGGTGTTGTGCATTTTTGGCACATGTGGTCGATGATTCAAAGAAGGTTGTTGAAATAAATGATGTACCGATAGTTAATGAGTTTCCGGATGTGTTTCCGAATGAGTTGCCCGGTGTACCTCCCGAACGAGAGATAGAGTTTAGAATAGATTTGATTCCCGGAGCCACGCCAATTGCCAAAGCACCTTATCGATTAGCTCCGTCAAAAATGAGAGAAATGATGACTCAACTACAAGATTTGATAGATAAGGGTTTTATACCTCCTAGTAGTTCACCTTGGGGAGCTCCGGTGTTGTTTGTGTAAAAGAAGGATGGGATAATGAGAATGTGTATAGATTATTGTGAGTTGAATAAGGTCACTATTAAGAATAAATATCCATTACCGAGAATAGATGATTTGTTTGATCAATTACAAGGTGCATGTTTCTTTTCAAAGATAGATCTAAGGTTGGGTTATCATCAATTAAAGGTGAAGGAAGAAGATATCCCCAAAACGACTTTTCGTACGAGGTATGGTCATTATGAATTCGTAGTTATGCCTTTTGGGTTAACTAATGCTCCAGCCGCGTTTATAGATTTGATGAATAGGGTTTGTCGACCGATGCTCGATAGGTTTGTGATTGTATTCATTGACGATAGTATATTCCAAGGGGGAAGAGGAGCATGCGTTGTATTTACAACAAGTGTTAGAAACCTTAAGGAGAGAAAAGTTGTTCGCTAAGTTCTCTAAATGCGAGTTTTGGCTTCGTAAAGTCCAATTTTTGGGACATGTCATTAATAAGAAGGGTATTTGTGTCGATCCGGTAAAGATTGAGGCGATAATGAGATGGGAACCACCCACGAATCCCACCGAAGTTAGGAGTTTTCTAGGTTTAGCGGGGTATTATCGACGGTTTATACAAGATTTTCTAGAATAGCCACCCCACTCACAAAGTTGACTCGTAAAATTGTGCCATGGAGATGGGAAGAAAAGCAAGAACAAGCGTTTCAACTCCTTACGGAGAAGCTTGTTCAAGCTCCTATACTAGTTTTACCGGAAGGGAATGAGAATATGACGGTTTATTGCGATGCTTCTAAGAAAGGTTTAGGGTGTGTGTTAATGCAAAATGGGAAAGTCATAGCTTATGCGTCCCGACAATTGAAGGAACATGAAAAACGTTATCCCACCCATGATTTAGAATTTATGGCCGTGGTTTTTGCTTTGAAAATTTGGCGTCATTATCTTTATGGTGTTAAGTTCTCTATTTATACCGATCATAAGAACTTAAAGTATTTATTTGATCAAAGGAATTTAAATGATAGGCAAAGGAGAGGGCTCGACTTGGTGAAAGATTACGATTGTGAAATTTTATATCACCCCGGGAAGGCTAATGTGGTGGCGAATGCTCTTAGTAGGAAGTTGAGTCACCAACCGATTAAGATAACGAGTTTGGCTATGGTAATATCACCACATATATTCGATAGTATCCGAGTAGCACAAGATGAAGCGTTGAAACCCGAAAACGTGAGAAAAGAAAGGATCAAGGGGCAAGTTGATAATTTTATGTTATATTCTCGTGGTCTACGGCTTAGATATGGAAGAATTTGGGTACCTTTACAAAGTGGTGTTAGAAGTGAGCTCCTTGACTTAGCTCACAAATCTAAGTATTCGATTCACCCCGGTGCCACGAAAATGTATAGGGATCTAAGGAAGGACTATTGGTGGCCGGGAATGAAGAGGGATATAGTAAAATATGTTCATAAATGTCTTACTTGTCTTCAAGTTAAAGCCGATCATCAAATGCCTTACGGTAATATGTAACCATTAGAAGTATCGGTTTGGAAATGGGAACACATTACAATGGATTTAGTGACTAAGTTGCCTAAGACACCTCGACAACACGACGCAATTTGGGTTATTGTTGATAGATTGACTAAGAGCACGCTATTTTTGGCAATAAGAGAAGCTTCATCATCGGAAGCAATGTCTAAGTTATATATGAAGGAGGTTGTTGCAAGACATGGAATACCGGTTTCCATTGTTTCGGACCGTGACACTCGATTCACCTCACGATATTGGAGAAAGTTTCAAGAAGAGATGGGCAATAAGTTGCATGTGAGTACCGCGTTTCACCCACAAACGGATGGCCAAAGTGAACGAACTATCCAAACTCTTGAGGATATGTTAAGAGCATGCGTCATTGATTTTGGTGGTAGTTGGGATACTCATCTACCTTTAGTGGAATTTTCGTATAATAATAGTTATCACTCTACTATCGGAATGGCGCCTTATGAGATGTTGTATGGAAGGAGATGTAGAACCCCAATATGTTGGGGTGAAGTGGGTCAAAGGGAATTAGGAAGCACGGAAGTTGTACATCAAACCACCGAAATGATAGATCAAATTCGTGAAAGAATGAAAGCGGCACAAGATCGACAAAAGTCTTATGTGGATAAAAGAAGGAAGCCGATAGAATTTCAAGTGTGTGATAAAGTAATGCTTAAAGTTTCCCCGTGGAAGGGTATTATTCGTTTTAGAAAAAGGGGAAAATTGGGTCCAAGATTTGTGGGACCATTTGAGCTAGTGGCAAAAGTCGGGAAGGTAGCCTATCATTTGGCCTTGCCCGATGAATTAAGTAATATTCACGACACTTTTCACGTGTCACAATTGAGGAAGTGCTTGGCGGGTGAATCAACTTATGTTCCATTGAATGAGATTGAGGTTGATGATAAGTTAAGATATGCAGAGAAGCCAATAAAGATTTTGGATCATAAGGTGAAGCAATTAAGGAATAAGTCGGTTATGTTATTGAAAGTGTTATGGCAATTTAGAAAGGGCTCCGAATGTACGTGGGAACCCGAAGAATGGCTTATGAAGTATTATCCATAGTTGCATCAAGAATGGTTCGCGAGGACGCGAACAATCCAAGAGGGGGAAAAATTGTAACATCCCAATTAATTAAGGTATTATTTTATGTAATTTTATTATTATATACATGGATGGTATGATTTAGTATAAATAAATGGACAAGAGTTAAGTTTGTTAGTTAAGTTAGAAGGGACTTGTGACGATCGCTCCAAATCCATATGGACAATACGTCATTCATTGATTTCATTGCGAGGTATTTGACCTCTATATGATACGTTTTGTAAACATTGCATTCTTTTGAAAAGGCACACCATAAATGAATATTTAAATCAAAGGTTTTTAACATCTGATGATTTCTACATATAGACAATCACTGTAAATAATAGTTTACAATAGTACTTCCGTTGACAGTACAGTCAAAATAAGATACATGGTGATGATTTGGTGAATGCAACGTTTCCTTGAAAAATATGCCATGTATGACTCCATGCACATAGCTTGTCTAACATATAAGCAAACAGCGGAAGACTTCTAGAAACCTGAGAATAAACATGCTTCAAGTGTCAACACAAAGGTTGGTGAGTTCATAGTTTTAATATTACACATAATCCGTATATCAATGTGGATTTACAAAAGTTCAGTTGTTTTATTCAAAACGTTTATCAATAGGTTTTACATAAAAGGTGGATCACAAGATTTCAGTTGTTTCATCCGAAATGTTTATCAATCGGTTCTACAAAATTGAGCACCCTGGTAACTAAACTTTAATGCTTATATAATTTGTACCCTTTGTATAATCATCTTAATAATACACGTAAACCAACGTGTACGCTTCTCAAATAGCATACGTCCGTTAAAAGGCTAGTGCTCTAGCTCGGACGGGGATATCAAGCCCTATGGATCCATATACTACTACTCGCGCCCACCAGTTCTTATAACCGGCAGTTACTAGTTACCAAAGCTAAGGGATTTTCGGTTCAAACTCAGTATAGAATTTAGTATGTACTTGTGTCCATTATTTAAAATAAAGTGCATGTATTCTCAGCCCAAAAATATATATTGCAAAAGCATTTAAAAAGGAAGCAAATGAAACTCACGCATATAAATATTGTATATCGGTTAATAAAGCAATTGCATGTATTCTCAGCCCAAAAATGTAGAGAGTAAAAGGGATCTTATGAAACTCACTGTTTAATATTGATATACAATATTGCAGGAAAGCACGTAGACGCATCGGAGATGATAAACACGAGGGTTGATTCACAAAAAAATACCCCCGAACATTACCCATAACCTCCTTGGCAATAACCCATAATTTCCTTAGCTCTAGCTTGCTCGAAAACTCATTTTGAAAATTACTTGGACAGCACTCCGTCGTAATATTTTATGTACATTATTATTTTTGTATCGCAAAAATAATAACACTAATAATAAAAATAATAAGATTAATAATAATCTTATTATTAATAATAATAATAATAATAATAATAATAAAATAAATAAATACGGAGTAAAAATAATATATATGTGTGTGTGATTTATCTGGCCAAAACTCGAGAATTTATAGCACTTGGCCTGAAATCTGGAGTCATGCGACTCGCATGGAAATGGCCTTCTGGCCATGCGACTCGCATGAGGACCAGGGACAGCTCACATTGTTTTGTAATTTAGCTCGTCGACATAATTAATTATTAATATAATATATATAATGTAAATAATTAATTATATATTATATTAAATTCACGTGCATAGTTGACTTGTAATTTTTGTTCCGATAAGTCGTACGTCATCACTCGACTTATATCCCGGTTCTGGTTTTTCGAATGTCCTTTCGTACGCTGAGAAAACTTGCATTTTACGTTTCGTGACACGTACCTTTGTCAAAATATAGCCTTAAGTTATCCATAAACTATACCACTCATAGTATATCTTAAACTTTCGAGTATTTTGGTCATTTACTTCTATAAATCATCATCTCGTTATTTGCTAAAAATACATTTTAAAATAGTGTTTTACTGTAGCAAAGTCAAATTTTACTGTAGCAATTCACTGTAGCAAATAGTGATTTTCGAAAACACTGTAGCATTTTGAGTAATGTGGCAATTTGAAAACACTGTAGCAAATTAGTGTTTAACTGGTTCATCTTAAACGCTTTAGTTAACTTATCTAAATATCAATTGAATCAATAAACGAATGTTACTATCGTTTATTATATATATGTATATATCTTTTTAATATACATAAATCAGTTTTTAAATACACATTGGACGTTATTTATAAATAAATTTTAATAATAAATATTTAAATTTATCATATACATTAAAATAGATATTTAAACCAATAAGTTTAATGTACGGTATCAAACAATTAATACATTGTTACCTCTTCATGTTATAGTATATATGTATCTTTTTACATATAATTGTTCGCGAATCGTCGAAAACAACCGAAGGTATTTAAATATATAAAAGTAATTCAAAAATTTTGAGATTCAGTTTTACAGACTTTGCTTATCGTGTCGGAAATATTAATCATACAAAGATTAAGTTTAAATTTAGTCGAAATTTCTGGGTCATCACAGTACCTACCCGTTAAAGAAATTTCGTCCCGAAATTTGAGTGAGGTCGTCATGGCTAACAATAAAAATGTTTTCATGACGAATATGAGTTGATAAATAGAATTTTATTACCGTTGAGTAATATGGATAAAACAATCCAATTACTCGAAGCGTATAAGAGAAGTTATCGTAATCAAGTGAAATGAAGAATAGAGATGCGTCTTATCTCTTGATGTAGTAACAATTGATTTCCGGATTTTAAGGAATAGAAAATCTTCATAATCTAAATAAGATTTGATTCTTCAAAATTTGCGAAAATTAGGATTTTCTTTGATTAAATGCGTAATCTGCCTCGATTGCTATGTCTGATATTTCGCTTATAAATTGACCACTTCCGTTTCATTTGTTTTCACCATTCCTATAATCTTCTTCCTTATTTCATACTTACAAAAGATTTGTGAAAATGCTTCATCCAGTTCTGATTCTTGATATTTTCTTGGCTATCATATCATTCATTCTTCTTTTTCATCTGCCACCAGAGGAGGTTATCTTCTTCTACTATTACCTTGGGGTTATATTGTTTTTCATTCTCCCGTGTCTTTATATTGCTATACGCATTGATATACACGGTTTGTAATTTCGGGGTTGTTTTCGGGCTTCATATTTTCCATTATATTTTGGAGCTTCATGCTTTCGTTCTCTTCCCGACTTTAAGTCAAGCGAATAATGGTCCAGAATTCGTAGCTATACATTTCAGAATGAACATAGTTAATGTTCTAAGAAGGTAATCGTAATGGCACGATCTTGATTTGTCAAATTACCAGAATATCCGGAAAAGACCGAATCATCAAGAAAATATTTTCTTGATATGTTTAGAGGTTAAATAGAATAAAAGAGTTATGTAACATGGTTCATTATGAGGGTGGGATCTGTGAACCTTTATCACGTTCCATTAGAAACTCAGCATGACTTACTGTAATATAATCACGTTGATCAAGTGTCATTATATTATACTAACTCATGCTTCAGTTCCCAACATTACTTCAAAACATCCATTTTTTTTGAATTTTTCAGATTTTAGAAACTAAAATAGTTTCTTTTATGATTTAACACAGATAGTGTGAAGAGATAAATAATTTCGGATGATAATAGTTATGAAGATATCTTCAGAAATATCGAAGATATTTATAATGAAAGATATGATAATATCTTAGAATTTCTAATATCGAAGGATGATGAAGAATATGTTCCGCAAGAATTTGAAATAAGTAAGGAGCAAGATATTCGCTAAATATTTCATCAAAAACAGAATCATCTAGATTCTTTATGTATAAGTTTAGTCCCTGTGACTTGTCCACAGTCTCCTTTATGGTTTGCTCAATCCGTTTTTTAATTCCAAACCTTCTCTTTTTCTCAGCTTTACCACCATACTATTCTTTATCATCAAACTTTTGACTGTTAAAGTCGTTTACCGTTTTTGCTGCTTTATTAGCATTTTTCCAAAATTAGGAGGACTAGTTTCACAGTTTGGGGTGTTTTTCAGAAACTTCACATTCGAAGTATCTAAGTCTAGAAGATAGATGTTATATGTTTATATATAACTGTTGTCGTAGAAAACGCTGCGAGATTCAAAATACTGATTGTTAATTCCCGGTGGTTGGTATGGCAATTACCGTTACAAGATGTGGATGAGTACATGATCAGATTTCAAGGTATATATAGTGATTTCCGGAGAGATTTAAATAGCAGAGTGACGGAGTCGCTGGTACATTTACTGCTAATATGATGGGATATAAAAGGTTCCCCGGTAACAACAATAGAAAGGGTAATCCTATATGTCAAGGTTTAATTAAGGCTTATCCAAATGAAGTTGACTTGCTGAAGTTGTGACAAAACTGGATACTTGAAAAGGAATTGTAAGATTATTTTCAGTAATAATAATGCCGAAGGATTTATCACAGATACGTGTTAAAGTTTTACTTAGGTTTCGAGAGCTTTCCAGATGTATGATTATAAGTACAAATCTTTCTTCTCGTAGATATCGTGTAGTTGGTTTGTCTTCTCGTTTGTTCATTAGTTGAAGTGTTTCCAAGAATTTCGATGGGTTTGAACGCAAAATGTAATCATATGATGTTCTAGTACTGTTCTGAATTCAAAGCATGGTTTTCGAAGCATGGTTTTGAAAGATGTAGGAATCTAAGGGTGATGTTTTTCGTTTAATCTTGACTTGGATTCTGATCTATCGAAATCAGAATATGAAATTGAATGAAAATGGTTATTCTGCGATGAACAGATACGTATATCTATAGGTTTGAGCAGTATAGTTAATGATTGCTGAATCAGAATTGAAGAATGTATAGTGTAACATATTAATTGCGAACTTATATATCAAAGTTATAATAAGGCTTATTCGAATGAATAATTGAAGTTGATTTGTTGGAGCTGTGACAAAACTGTCTATGTTGAAAAGGGTTTGAAAAGTTATTTTTGCTAATAAATGTCAAATGGTCTGACACGATTACGTGTTAAACTGTGACTTTGGTTTCGAGAGTTTTTCAGGTGCATAACTGTGAGTAACATGTGGTTGGATCATCATCTCGATGGTTCATTGTTTGAAGTGTTTTTCAGAAATTTCGGACGGTTTGAATACATATTGTAATCGTTAATATACATATGATGTTCTAGCACAGTTTTGAAATCAAAGTATAGCTTTGAAAGATGTAGGGATCTAAAAGTGATGATATCGGGTATATCTCGACTTGGATTCTGATATGTTAAAATCAGAATATGTAATTGATTTTGAATGAGTATGGTTGTTTTGATTTCTATGAAAGAATGTTTCTCGTTATGAAAGTAGTTGATGATTGGTTGAATCAGAATCGAAAAATGTAACATGTTAATTGTGAATTTATATATCTCTAGGGTATTACCTACCCGTTAAAATATTCTCATCATTAACAGTTTGTACAAAAGGATTTTCAATTACAATCTTTATGAAAATATATGTATGTATATTTCCTTCAGATGTAATATAGATTTAATGAGTTATTAAACTCATTTGATTTTCGGTTGGAACTAGAAACGAATAATCTCTTCTATATTAAAGATTACATAATCGTCGCAGGATATTTCTCCAATGAAGTTATGAATTAATACTTCATCGTTTATGGTTATTAGTATTCTTCGGTGCCTACAGTGCGTATGAGGTTGATACTCGTGGGACAGATTGTGAGGTTAAGGTTTACGGTGCGGATGTTATTGTTGGTGGTACTGGTACTATTGTTGGTTGTGCTGCTGGTTCTGGTGGTGCTACCGGTGCTGCCTGTGATGCCTGCAAATTGTGCATCATATTCTCCAAAGCCACAACTCGAGCGCGAAGCTCGTTAACTTCTTCAATTATTCCCGGATGATTGGCGGTTGGTACGAGAGGATGAATAAAGTTTAAAATTCTAGTTATCATATAATCGTTGCGAAATATCCTGGAAATGAGGGTAAAGATAGTGTTTCGAACGGGTTCGCCGGTAAGTGCCTCAGGTTCCTCACTAAGAGGTGAATTCGGTTGGTGGAAAGGATCGCCTTCCTCTTGTCTCCATTGATTAAGTTGATTACGAACCCATCCCCAATTCATCCAGAATTGGTGATGACTGATTGGTTGATTCATTCCGGTTACACTGCTTTCGGAATTCAGGTGGAAATTCATATCGGAATCCGAAGAACTCGAATTACTTGCAGAATTCATCTTACACGGTTAGATAAATAATTTTCGATGTGAAATGATTTTCGGATATCGGATGATATTTTAATTACATAGAATACCTTTATATAGTACAAAGGATCCGTAAATTATGGAGAAACTTTCGGAAACTGTCAAGTAAAGGTAACAGTAACAGATACGCTAAGATATTCATTTTGTCTATACACTAGTCATGCAATCCATGCAATAAGGTGTGTCTAGACTACAAATGATAAGCAGGTAATTTTCCACACAAGGAATGATAAGCAGGTAATTTCTAACAAAAAAAAATTATAAGCAACAACTTTTATCATGCAGACATGGTCGAAGTCCAGACTCACTAATGTATCCTAACAATAACCAGTTAGACACACTAATGCAAATTCTGGTTCGCTAAGACCAACGCTCTGATACCAACTGTGACGATCGCTCCAAATCCATATGGACAATACGTCATTCATTGATTTCATTGCGAGGTATTTGACCTCTATATGATACGTTTTGTAAACATTGCATTCTTTTGAAAAGGCACACCATAAATGAATATTTAAATCAAAGGTTTTTAACATCTGATGATTTCTACATATAGACAATCACTGTAAATAATAGTTTACAATAGTACTTCCGTTGACAGTACAGTCAAAATAAGATACATGGTGATGATTTGGTGAATGCAACGTTTCCTTGAAAAATATGCCATGTATGACTCCATGCACATAGCTTGTCTAACATATAAGCAAACAGCGGAAGACTTCTAGAAACCTGAGAATAAACATGCTTCAAGTGTCAACACAAAGGTTGGTGAGTTCATAGTTTTAATATTACACATAATCCGTATATCAATGTGGATTTACAAAAGTTCAGTTGTTTTATTCAAAACGTTTATCAATAGGTTTTACATAAAAGGTGGATCACAAGATTTCAGTTGTTTCATCCGAAACGTTTATCAATCGGTTCTACAAAATTGAGCACCCTGGTAACTAAACTTTAATGCTTATATAATTTGTACCCTTTGTATAATCATCTTAATAATACACGTAAACCAACGTGTACGCTTCTCAAATAGCATACGTCCGTTAAAAGGCTAGTGCTCTAGCTCGGACGGGGATATCAAGCCCTATGGATCCATATACTACTACTCGCGCCCACCAGTTCTTATAACCGGCAGTTACTAGTTACCAAAGCTAAGGGATTTTCGGTTCAAACTCAGTATAGAATTTAGTATGTACTTGTGTCCATTATTTAAAATAAAGTGCATGTATTCTCAGCCCAAAAATATATATTGCAAAAGCATTTAAAAAGGAAGCAAATGAAACTCACGCATATAAATATTGTATATCGGTTAATAAAGCAATTGCATGTATTCTCAGCCCAAAAATGTAGAGAGTAAAAGGGATCTTATGAAACTCACTGTTTAATATTGATATACAATATTGCAGGAAAGCACGTAGACGCATCGGAGATGATAAACACGAGGTTTGATTCACAAAAAAATACCCCCGAACATTACCCATAACCTCCTTGGCAATAACCCATAATTTCCTTAGCTCTAGCTTGCTCGAAAACTCATTTTGAAAATTACTTGGACAGCACTCCGTCGTAATATTTTATGTACATTATTATTTTTGTATCGCAAAAATAATAACACTAATAATAAAAATAATAAGATTAATAATAATCTTATTATTAATAATAATAATAATAATAATAATAATAAAATAAATAAATACGGAGTAAAAATAATATATATGTGTGTGTGATTTATCTGGCCAAAACTCGAGAATTTATAGCACTTGGCCTGAAATCTGGAGTCATGCGACTCGCATGGAAATGGCCTTCTGGCCATGCGACTCGCATGAGGACCAGGGACAGCTCACATTGTTTTGTAATTTAGCTCGTCGACATAATTAATTATTAATATAATATATATAATTTAAATAATTAATTATATATTATATTAAATTCACGTGCATAGTTGACTTGTAATTTTTGTTCCGATAAGTCGTACGTCATCACTCGACTTATGTCCCGGTTCTGGTTTTTCGAATGTCCTTTCGTACGCTGAGAAAACTTGCATTTTACGTTTCGTTACACGTACCTTTGTCAAAATATAGCCTTAAGTTATCCATAAACTATACCACTCATAGTATATCTTAAACTTTCGAGTATTTTGGTCATTTACTTCTATAAATCATCATCTCGTTATTTGCTAAAAATACATTTTAAAATAGTGTTTTACTGTAGCAAAGTCAAATTTTACTGTAGCAATTCACTGTAGCAAATAGTGATTTTCGAAAACACTGTAGCATTTTGAGTAATGTGGCAATTTGAAAACACTGTAGCAAATTAGTGTTTAACTGGTTCATCTTAAACGCTTTAGTTAACTTATCTAAATATCAATTGAATCAATAAACGAATGTTACTATCGTTTATTATATATATGTATATATCTTTTTAATATACATAAATCAGTTTTTAAATACACATTGGACGTTATTTATAAATAAATTTTAATAATAAATATTTAAATTTATCATATACATTAAAATAGATATTTAAACCAATAAGTTTAATGTACGGTATCAAACAATTAATACATTGTTACCTTTTCATGTTATAGTATATATGTATCTTTTTACATATAATTGTTCGCGAATCGTCGAAAACAACCGAAGGTATTTAAATATATAAAAGTAATTCAAAAATTTTGAGATTCAGTTTTACAGACTTTGCTTATCGTGTCGGAAATATTAATCATACAAAGATTAAGTTTAAATTTAGTCAAAATTTCTGGGTCATCACAGGACTAAAGGTGCAAGGTTAGAACTAAGGACCTCCCTCATTATAGTTTTGGTGGGGAGGGTAGAAAGTGCAATTTGAACAAAGTTATTTTAATAAAAGAACAAAAATACTGATAAATCATTATCAGTTGTAAAAAAAAAATACAGAACGTATGTGTATGTGCTGTGGGTGTCGACTCAACAAGGAGGAAGAAGAGGGAAGCTCCAATTAAGAAATTGTGTTCATGCAACTATAAGTTAGTGAAATCTAAGGCACACTAAGCATTCTAGCAAGTTTTATTTCTTCAAATTCTTCTCCTTTGTGCACAATTAGGGTTCTTGAACCCTTAAAGACAAGGTATGAACTTTTGTAACTATGTAACACTAATATTGGGTGATTGTGATGAATCTCTAGCTTAAAGATTGTTGTTTGTTGAAATTGTGCACACTTGCTTGATTGAAAACAAATTTGTTAGTAATTATGGAAGTAAGTTCATGTATGAACTTGCATTTTGAGTGAATGATATGTATATGGTGAATTTGGTGATGTTTTAGCTTAGAATCAAGTCATGAACACTAGGTGTTTGATGAAATGTCTCAATGAAATGTTTATGTGATTTAGTTAAGAATTTTAAAGAAGAAAGTTTATATGTGAATTGTTGTTGTTATTGTAAGTGATGGAATTTGGATAATTGATGATTTAGGGTTGCTAGTAATAGAAATGGGTTTATGCACATTTGATGTTTAATGGAATATTTGGAAGAATTGCATGTTATGATTGTAAGAGATGAACTAGAGAATTGTGTGATTAAGGAAGTAATGTTGGCATGATAATGTGGTTATATTGAAAAAGGTGAGATTAAAATGCTATGTATGTAAGTGTTTATGTGTATATTGGAGTAAATAGGGGGTTAAGTCAATGTGCAAGTGTATGAATGTGTTGAAAGCTTGTGGAAATTGTAATTTTGTTGAGATATGTTATTGATGAGATTAGCTCATGTATATGTGCTAATCAAGGAAAAGGAACGTCAAGTGACCAAGGAACTCCATTTAATCAAGGTGAGTTTATAGGGGGGTAAAATGGGCAGGTCGAGAGCGGATTAGTGTTCTCGGATTGCATCCGTGCAAGAGAGCAACGGCTAAGTGCACTAGTTGAATAGCTTAGATGGAATTATTAGGTTCACCTAATAATTGTATCTATGGTGGATGTTTAGCTTAGGCAAGATTATTAAGGTTGCTTGGTAATCTTGTCTATGGATGGTTTAGCTTAGACACTTTGGATGTCTATGTGCATATGTATGATTGAAATGTGATTAAAGTAGCTTAGGCATAAGAGTATGCCTATGGATAGCTTAGACATAATTACTAGGGTCGGCCTAGTAAGTTATGTCTATGGTAAGTGATGGGTCGGATCCGAAAGTAAGTAAGCAACCGTTTGGTTGAAAGGCAATGTAATGAAAAGATTATGCCCGGCATTGTGTATTTAAATATTTGCCTATAACTCACTAAGTGTAAAAGCTTACCCCCGTGTTGTTTTATATTTTATAGGGACGAAAGGTCATCGTGAAGGTAAGGAACCCGTTTGAGGAAAGTGGAGCATTGGCATTAGAGTAAGTAGTAATGCAAGTCTCTATTTTGAATCAAGCTCTTTTGGGTACCGCTTATCAACGCCAAGCCTTTTGTATTTAACGATTATGTTTTCGTTATGCTTTGGGACCAAATGATGGTGTTAAATTGTGTGAACACGTGTTCTTAATTCAAAAGATTTTAGTAATGTCGAATGATGCTTGAAACTGGTTTAGTCATGTTTAAATATGTCTTGTGATGTTAAAAATGTGTTTTGAGCTATTGAATTGGGTAAAATGTGATTTTGTTAATAAGTTGCAGGTTGGTGCCAGTTCGTGGGTTATGTCGCGCCGCGACATTTGGTGTCGCGCCGCGGCATTAAACGCATTTTGGTAACAGAAAGGCAGCTAAACATAAGATAAAAACCCTTTATATGTAGCGCCGCGACAAAAGGAGCCGCGCCGCGGCAAATGCCTTGACCTGGGCAGGCACCCTTTTTTAAATTTTTTTTTCCTATCGTTTTAATGGCGTTAAACAAAAGATATGGAGTAACTCATAAAATCTCAACCGCTTATCATCCACAAACAAATGGACAAGTTGAAAATACCAACCGAGCTTTAAAACGTATTCTAGAGAAAACCGTAGGATCAAATCCGAAGGAATGGTCCATGAAATTGGAGGATGCACTCTGGGATTTTAGAACAGCCTACAAAACTCTAATTGGAACCACACCTTTTAAACTCGTTTACGGAAAAGCATGACACCTTCCAGTAGAAATTGAGCACAAAACATTTTGGGCTTTGAAGACATGTAATCTTGATTTGCATGAAGCTGGACGTCTGCGGTTAAGTCAATTAAACGAATTAGAAGAATTGAGACATGAAGCATACGAAAATTCGTTAATCTATAAAGAAAGAACGAAGAAATGGCATGATAAAAGAATCAGAAGTTCAAAAGAATTTAAGGAAGGAGACAGAGTTCTTCTTTTCAATTCAAGATTCAAGCTATTTCCTGGAAAATTGAAATCTAGATGGTCTGGACCATTCATAGTCAAAAGAGTTTTCCCATACGGAACAGTAGAATTAATAAATTCAAATGGGATTGAATTTAAGGTTAATGGTCACAGAGTTAAACATTACATAGATAATCCAATGGAAGTTGAAGATGAAGTAAATCACAATTTCGACACCACAGCTAACTAAGTGTGGGAAGGTTCAAATCTTTTAAGGGTAATATGTATTTCTGTTAGAGTTAGATTTTCTGTTTTCGTGTAGTTTTCGAAAATGGAATCCGCATGGTCTTTCCCTAGCAGACCCTAAAGAACTAGTCTTCTCCCTCCATTCTGAATTTTTATTTCTTTTAGGTTTTACGAGATGAAGAATTGCTTTGATCTGAACCATGGTCTACTACTACATGCTATGATTACTAAACGTAATAATAACATCTTCCCGAGTGAACTGGTATCATTCATAAGAGGAAAAATGGACGAAGTAAAGAAAGAACTCAGGAAAGATCATCATAAGATACATTTTGGTAAATGAAAATCAAAATTCGTAACAAAAAGAAGAGCACGACACCTTGAAAGATGTCATAAATGCGGAAAATGGTCACACGAAGGTAAATGTTCGAACAATCAAACATATTAAAATACCGAATTTGTTACTCTGTGCAGAGAAGGACCGTTCATATGTTTAGAAGAAAAGTTATTGAAGAATCGAGGTTACGCTTACGTAGCTATGGAAAACCAAATCATACGACTCTCCTATGAGTCGGCTAAAGCAGGTCTCTGAGAATTCTTTCTCATAGGTAAGTATGTACAGTTTTTTATTTTTTTTTATTTATTGCTTTTAACCTTTTGATAATAAACGCTGAATCATTCGCTATAAAGTATTAAATTGATATTCAATAAAATTAGGTATACGAAACCGAAATTATTGATATCATACAAAAATTTATTACATCACTGCAAAATTTACCGTTTATTCTTAAGGTATAAATATTTTTAATCAATCAATCCAAAATATTTCAGAAATTCGTCAGGAGTTAAACTAGGTAATATAGCCGAAATTACTTTACCCAAAAGAGGGGCGTATATTTTTGATAATATTTGATTGATTAAAGTGGGATAAAAGGCCAAAAAGATTTTTAATTTTAATTTTTACCTTGTTTTTAAATTAATATTATATTATTATTGTAAATTTTTAAAACCAATATATTTAAGTTTTTAAATATTTTAAATAAAAAACTAATATTTTTAATATAAGTTTGTAAAACTAATATATTTAAATATTAATGATATTTGTATGAAATTTTATTATGCATTTTAAATTTAAGTTTGGTGTGAATTTAAAAACAAAAATTTACTTTATTTCATTAAGTTAAAAATTTGATATTTAATATTCGTCGTGAGTTGAAGACTAGGTCGTTGAACCGAAATTGCTTTACCCAAGGACGGGACGAGAAGTTTTGTTATCATTATTTTTAATCTTATTGATTTAAAGTATACCAAAAACATTTAAAAAACTCAAAAATCTTTGCTTTTAAAACAAACGCTTTAAAATGACAAATTTTAAAATTTTGTCGAGGGACGGACTAGGTCAACGTACCGAAACGTCCTCATTATAGAACGAAACAAAATTTTAAAATTAATTAATTATTTGTTTTATAAGTTAAAGATTAAAAAAAAATAAAAAAAATAAAAAAATCCAATATGTTTGGAAACTTTGGTAAAATTTAATCATTTTTCTACGCTACTCACCCTCAATAATTTAAATTGCTACTAATTTCTTGCAAATGAGGGCATTGCAAGATCTTAAGTGTGGGAAGGGATTAAATTCTTTCGGTTTTAAAATTTTTTGACTTATACACTTGGTTACCATTAAAAATACTAGTAACGCAGTAGTTGTATTAGAATCTATTGCTCTCTGATAAAAAAGAACAGCCCTAGTCTTATATACTGACTACCCAATTCTAGTAAAATTTTTCAAAATTTTCAACTAAATGAACTCAAAATTATGTTTATACATATTTATGAACGATAAAACTAGGTGTTAACACCGAAATTATTGTTACGTCGGAAAGGACATAAATTGAGAAACAACCCAAAATGTTAGAATTCATTTAAAATGGAATAGAGAAAAATAAAAAGGCAAAGAAAGGAAAATAAAAGCCAAGTGTGGGAAAAATTTACCAAGTTATTTAGAACATATATCACATATTTTTGTACAAATAATTGAAGATACTTTTGTTTTGGACGATATTAATCAGTTTTACCCAGTTTATTGTAATATAAATGAAATTTAAAAGGAAGTAAACTCTTCCGAGAGAAAAATACATGCGCTTCTTGATTTAGGTCAGGAAGTTGTCGTCCAGACCAGTTGTAGAGTCTACGAAAAACCTTGAAAAGTTTTCTCGAAAATCAGCTGGAAATTCACGGACCTTAGCATCAAACAGGGTCGCCAAGTGGTCAGACTTATCCTAACCATGAGAGGATCTATCTCGTACAATGGGAGGGGGCACCGTGCAAATTATCTTATAAGACTAATGAATCAGATCTCCAGAAAGGATAATCTCCTTAAAGATCAAAAATCAGCTTTTAAGACTGATATTACTCAATCCTTGAGATTGACCTTAAAGATTGAGAATTCAAACTCATGGAATTCGATGATATCTAAACTCGAGCTTAAACGAGAAAATATTTTGATCAAAATTACAAACCAATTTGTTTTCTGAAAACCCATTTTTAATGCGTTTATTACCATTGAACGTAAAATCCTAGAAATTCACCTAGAATTCATTAGGTCACCTGAACTAAATCGGGTGTCAACCGTAAGAACGGTGGTTGCATAGCATGGTCAAAGATAGGACCTTGTGCCAGACCGAAAAACTATAGGGTAATCTTTACTATTGCTCCTATAAAGGATAGTAATTGCATCCGACACGATATAGACCATAATCAAAAGCATGTCACGGGACATTGCCTTAACAGTTGCTTGTTCAACGCTTTCCTTTACAACCGGATGGTAGTTTACTGAAAGGTAATATACAGAGCAAGTATACGGGACGTGTTGCTTTCCTAATACAAGGTTAGCAAGTGGGTGACACTAAACCATAAGTTTTAAGCTAAAATTTTAAAATCTGAAACCCACAAAACCCACAAACAATTTGCAAACACCGGTGAAGGGTTATTCCGGAAAACTTATCTAGGGTAAAAGCTAGATTGAATTTTCAAAAAGATCAAATGTTTTCATAAAGATCCAATTTCCTTAAAGGATCTAAATTTTCATAGTCATGTGGGACTGTAAACCACAACGTTACTATCATTGTTCATACCTCCGTATTAAAATCACTGATGTACAAAGTGTGAAGAATAAAGAAGTGATTCTAGTAAAGTTATATTCAAGTTCTCTATTGCTTGAGGACAAGCAATGCTCAAGTGTGGGAATATTTGATAATGCTAAAAACGAACATATATTTCATAGCATTATCCCTCAAGAAAGACAAGCTTTTAGTTGCAATTGTTCTATTTACAAGTGATATTCGTTTAAATATTAATGGGTGAAGACAAAAGACAGATTCGATGATTTGAAGACGCAAACGACCAAAAAGCTAAAAAGTACAAAGTACAATCAAAGTGGTTCAAATTATTGATGAGAAACGTCTAAAAGTTACAAGAGTACGAGCCGCGAAACGCAAAGTACAAGATATTAAATAGTATGCAAGGACGTTCGAAAATCCGGAAGCGGGACATGAACCAACTTTCAATGAGCGACGCAATGGAGTGAAAATTACAAGTCAACTATGCACATAAATATAATATAATATATAAATAATTTTCTTAAAATTATATATATATTATATATATTTAATAAAACCGTCGGCAACAAGAAAACAAGCGAATGTGAGCTGTCCCAGGGGGCCATGCGATCACATGGTCAGGAAGCACAAAAGACATGCGATCGCATGGATCACTGTAGCTGCCCACATTCTATAAAAAGCAACGAATTCGGCCGATTTATGTACTCCTTTATCAATCTATCTCTCACAAATATATATATATATATATATATATATATATATATATATATATATATATATATAAATATATATATTTATATTTATATTTATAATTTTAATTTTAATTTAAGATTAATAATAATAAGGTTATGTAAGCGAATGCTGTAAGTGTGTAAGTCGAAATTCTGTCCGTGTAATGCTACGCTATTATTAATCATTGTAAGTTATGTTCAACCTTTTTAAATTAATGTCTCGTAGCTAAGTTATTATTATGCTTATTTAAATCAAAGTAATCATGATGTTGGGCTAAATATTAAAGACGGGGTAATTGAGCTTTGGACCATAATTGGGGTTTGGACAAAAGAACGACACTTGTGGAAATTGGACTATGGACTATTAATGGGCTTTATATTTGTTTAACTGAATGATAGTTTGTTAATTTAATATAGAGATTTACAATTTGACGTATCTATAAATAACCATATACACTCGATCGGACACGATGGGCGGGATATTTATAAATACTAATAATCGTTCATTTAACCGGACACGGGAATGGATTAATAGTCAATGGACTCACTAAAACAGGGGTGGATTACATACAAGGACACTTGGTGTAATTAATAATAAAGTATTAAAACCTTGGATTACACATAGTCGATAACCTGGTGTAATCATTAACAATGTATTAAAACTTTATTACAGTTTAAGTCCCCAATTAGTTGGAATATTTGACTTCGGGTATAAGGATAATTTGACGAGGACACTCGCACTTTATATTTATGACTAATGGACTGTTATGGACAAAAACTAGATGGACATATCGAATAATCCAGGACAAAGGACAATTAACCCATGATAATAAATTAAAATCAACACGTCAAACATCATGATTACGGAAGTTTAAATAAGCATAATTCCTTTATTTCATATCTTATCGTACTTTTATTTATCGTCATTTTATTTATCGCACTTTTAATTTATCGTCATTTTATTTATCATACTTTAATTTATTGCACTTTTATTATCGTTATTTACTTTACGCTTTAAATTAAGTTATTTGTATATTTAATATTTTACATTAGGTTTTAATTGTGACTAAAGTTTTAAAATCGACAAACCGGTCATTTAACGGTAAAACTCCCTTTTTATAATAATAATAATATTACTTATATATATATATATATATATATATATATATATATATATATATATATATATATTTATTCAAATATAGTTTTAAAATATAGCGTTAAACTTGGCTAGTTCCCTGTGGACGAACCGGACTTAATAAAAACTACACTACTGTACGATTAGGTACATTGCCTATAGTGTTGTAGCAAGGTTTAGGTATATCCACTCTATAAATAAATAAATAACTTGTGTAAAATTGTATCGTATTTAATAGTATTTCGCAATAAAAATATAACTATTTCGTACCCCTCCGCTTTAACATCAGCAGCTGTAGTAAATTATTTATTGTAACTTCGGTACCATCTATATATTTATGATTTTTGGTATCTTATTGGTCACATACAAATGGATTGTGTGTAAAAAAATCAATCGTGATTGTATGCGTTTACAAATAAATGAACATTTGAAATCACGACAATCTGCTTGTGTTTAATTATGTGCAGATTCTGTAAAATGATGATCATATCTTCGTTAATAGTTAAATCTTCACGACTTTTAGATAGTGGTTACAAAACACATGGATGTACTTCGTATAAAAGATTCAGCTTCATATGATTTGCAGATTTAGAGATATAGAATTCTGAAGTTTTTATTAATACTTAATCCCGAAAAACCTCAAACCAAGACTTGATTTGGAATAAATTCAGACTAACGCTTAGTCTGGAAAAATCCTGGCAGACTTGCAAACTTTCATAATTTTAGTTTTTCATATTTCAAGAATTTATAGATTCGAGCTAATACGAGCGATTAAAGACTAAGATGTCACATACTCAGAAGTGTAGATACTCAAATGAAGTTAGACCTAAATGATCACTTACTCATGTGAATTCAACCCCTGGTTAAACCCATAGGGCATTTATGAAGCCGATAATAGAAGCCTCAACTGATTTGTTCAACATTTATACACAAGTGGTTAAGCGATGGTTACACAGTTCTTTATGCACATGTTCAAATGCGAATTTTCATGTTTACGTTCAAAATAGTTGATTATTATTGGGGTACTTTAAGTGTTGTTGAAGTTTAAACAATCTAACTATATCGTGGTGAACTTTTGGTCAGGTTTAAACAAAAAACTTGGTGAAGTTTTGATTTAAGCCGAAGTCCGTTTGAACTTGCGCGCAATTACTTTCCGTTCAAGATACAAGTTATGAAGTGGAGGGGGAGTATATTCAAGATGTTTGGAGCTTTGAAGCCAAAGATTAGAATGACTATTAATTTACATTTTACAACTTGTATTGTAATCAGTTTAGTAATTGTTTTGTTATCATCAAGTAGTGGGAGATTGTTGGAAATATTCCATACGTTAATAGATTCGATGGAGTAAATCACAACTGATTTTCTAGAATCAACTAAAATGTTGATGATTTACTTTTCTAGTTTACTTATTTTCAAAAACTCTATAAATAAAGAGTACTTGGGTTAATGATAAGTTTTTATGATCTCATAACTTTGAAATCGTCTTCTGCCCCATTTTATCTAAGTCTGTAGTTATTATATATATATATATATATATATATATATATATATATATATATATATATATATAAAACAAAAAATTAAAGTTGACGTGTCATCACCTAATTATAAGTTAAAAGTTATTTAAGGGTATTGTAATATATATATATATATATATATATATATATATATATATATATATATATATATATATATATATATATATATATATATATATATATATATATATATATTGTTGGTCCCTTGATAAACAATAGGAGTATTGTAGAGGGGGGTGAATACAATTCTTCTTGATTAACTTAAGCAGTTTAAACAGTTTAGTATTCAAGCAAGTAAATTAAGTAGAGTCAAATGTAATTTTCAACGGTTTATTCTTTATTGATTGAATCACAAAGAATTACAACTATCCTTGGTGGAATAATAGTTGGTTGATACAGATTTACCTAAGTATACCTATTGAGGATATTTTAAGCTATTACACGTTTGGACTCTAAATAAATAAAACCCACACCACTAGTTGTTACAATAGTGGATACACCAATTTATAGTAGTCCTATTAACCGTGTAATGGTTCTATTGTCCACTGGTACATAGGATGTCTGTACTTGTAGGGACATCTGCATCAGAGAGCGTGCTCTCATCTTTTCTATTTGGTAGCTATTTTCAGGAACATCACAATTCAGTTTGGCACCACTATTTGATTAAACAAATAGAATGTCGTGTTTCCTAGGCGTTGACAAAGGATAACGCATGTCTGCACATGCGTTAAACTTCTACATTATCACGTGGTCTTGTAAGGTCACTTATCAGCCGCCGACAAGTGTCCATTTCTGTTCAATTTTGTCTTTGACTTCTGTTGAATAGTACAATTGATGTAGACCACTCAGAAAACTACTATGCTTGTAATGGAACATAGCTGTCTTGTGTAGTAAGCTGCATTCCAGTTATGCTGGTTCTTCATTGATGAGTCACTCGATATTCTTGAATTGCTGAGTACACATCCTGTGCTAATTGAAGAATATTGTCTACCTTGTACTGGTAGACTAGGCAGCAAACCAAACACTCGACACATTGATATCTGCTGTCTATACATAAACAAACTTGTGCTGGCTGCACATTACATTTTAGTGCAAATAAATTCTGTTTTGTCATAATTAAGTCCTTAATTATTTTGGGGACTCAACAATCTCCCCCTATTTGATGATGACAAAACCTATGACATAAAGAGAAAACACTAAAGCCAGCACTAAGGAACCTAAAGAAAAATAGGCAGTAAATTTGTCCCTTTTAGGTTTGTTTTAGGATCTTTTGCTGAGTTATCTATATCTTATAAATTGATATGATTTTGAAGATAAACTCATTTCATTTTCATTACAACAGAGTATATACAATAATTACAAAATATTATAATGAAAAATGAAATAATCAAAAGATACAATTTAAGCATTAGAAGGCTATCTATCCTTATCCTTGTCTTTATCTTGTTCATCTTCAGATAGCTCTTCTTCTTTTACTTTGATGGCTGCCCAGGCTTCAGGAAACAGGATATGTATCTCAGCAGGGTCATACAATAGAATTTGAGGGGGTAGAATGATGGGATCTCTTCTGTGTGGGCCATCACCAGTGAATTACTTTCTTTTAGACTTCTGTGAAAGAACTTCTTCTACATTCACTTCTGGTGGATTCCCATACTTAACTGCTTTGTTGAAAAGTTCTTGAAGATCATGTTCCAGTGTTTCTTTTAGAGCACTTTTACTTTTATCAATGAAGTACTGTAGTATCTCCATCCATTTACTGAACTCAAAAGACCTTAGTTCAGTGT
Source organism: Rutidosis leptorrhynchoides (assembly GCF_046630445.1). Taxonomy (NCBI): domain Eukaryota; kingdom Viridiplantae; phylum Streptophyta; class Magnoliopsida; order Asterales; family Asteraceae; genus Rutidosis; species Rutidosis leptorrhynchoides. The sequence continues at coordinate 563,900,686 of NC_092335.1, forward strand.
AGTCTACCCTCTCATAAATGTTAGTTTCCCTGCTGACACTGAAGGCCCTTTTTGTGCCTTTATGCACCTTGATGATCTTACCAGGATTGGATCTTCTGGTCATCACATCACCATAATTGCCCCTATAGTAATGATCAGATAGTTCTATTGTTCGTTCAGTTTGTATAGGAGCTACAGTAGGTACCTCCTCAGCAGACTCCAGTTCATGAAATGCCTTATCCTGAGCTTTGACTATGGCTTTTGCTAACTTGAGAGATTTAGCTTCTTTTTATCTGTCAGCAGCCAATTTGTCTTCTTCTTCCTTAAGCTTCAGCCTCTCAGTATATTCAACATCATCCCTTTTTTGCTGTTCAAGCTGAACACTTGTAAGATAATCATTAACCGTGATGTTCAGGGATTTTGCTGTAGCACTCAACTGTCTGCCTTCATCAGTAGTCATGGCATCACAGTATTGCTTTAAGTCCATATCCAGCTGCAGAGCCTCATAAAAGAGAGCTTTCTCTTCATCATTATGTAGCCTTGACCACTGTTGTGTAGATACACACCAACCTCGATGCTGAATTCCAATGCATTAATGTAGAATTGCTGATCAAGTGGATGATACAGTAATCTGATTTGGCGTATCCTTTCTGGTATAGCTGCTGCTCTTTGTTCAAGCAGTTCAGGAACAGTGATCGCCAGCCTGTAAGCCTCTCTTTCATCTGGATTCATCTTTCTTAAATCAGGCTTACCTTGTGCAGTTGAATCATCTTCCCAAGTGGTATGCTTATCATTCTTCTTGGGGGAAAATGGACGATACATAAACTGTGATTCTGCTGTGCCAGAAGGACCAACTGGTTCAAAGTCAATACATTCATCCAGTGTCCTGTCAAAGTAACCAAGAGTCCGGACAGGTATAAGTGATTGAATAAAAGTTGAACTCCTCTGCCCCAGACTGTGAAATCAGCAGCATCAACAGAATCAGCATCATTATTAGGACCCAGTTCAACCACCTTAGTTGGGTCTTCAACACTTGTTACACCCAGTCGTACACTTCTAGCTGGGTCTTCTATCACAGCACTCCTTATTGTGTCTTCAGTACCAGCTGACTGATTAGTATCAGCTGGTACAACTGCCAAAGTACCTTCACCAGCTGCCTCAAATAAGGGCTCTTTCCTTAGGGACTGGTTGTCCCTAGAGGCAGATTTTACCCTTTGTTTATCGATTGGAATGGGTTCAGCTGGTGGTTATTGTAGAGGCAGGTAGGGAGTGATAGCTAAATACTCCCCCTCAGCATTAGACATCTCAGTCTCTACTGGTTCATCATCATCAAGGTTGATGATATCTGCTGGCTGTTGTTGTGCAGCTGACTGAGCAGAGGATGCAGATCGAGAGGATTGGCTGGTTTCCAACATAGCATCCAGCCATTTCATGAATACATCAGCTCTAACTCCTCCTGACTCAGTCGAATTCAAGTAATCTTGCATCTCTTCAGGTGTCATCTTTTTAATTCTATTTGCTCGCTCAGCATACAACTTTGCTTTCTTCCTATCATATTTCACCATGAACTTAGCATTTCTTTTCAAGGCAACCTTTTTATATTCATCTATGCTTAGTAGTTCATCATGAATTTCACGCTTATCAGGAGTGAGGGTTATTCTATGCTCAATTCTATGTATTTTCTGAGCAGCATAGTCCTCAAATCTCGCATTGAAAGCATCATTAAGATCCTGCTGCCTCTTCTGATGCCTCTCCATTTTTCTTCTCATCTTTCTTTCAATAGTTTGAGAGACGGCAAAAGAATAAGTTACAGCCAGTTCAGACACATTACTGGGCTTACTGCCAGGACCAATATCATCCATAGATGTGGCAGGCATACTGGGTTGAGATCTACCAGCAGCCTTAACACCTGCTTCAGTATGAGCGTTGCTGGGCTTAGGGCCAGTACCTTGATCAGCACCATCACCACCATCATCATCCCTCCTTTGCTGTTTTGGGGCTTTCTCATGCTCATGCTCCTCCTCGGATTGTTTTCTCTTTTTATGCTTCTTAGCTTTATTCTCCCCCTTTTTGTCATCAGCAGGGGCAGAAATAGCAGCTGGGGAAACATGTGCATCGAGATCACTATCTGACTCTTGAACAGAAAAGGCAAAGTTGTTCCAGTCAGCATCAGCAGGAGAGAGATGTGCAACAGGATCCATGCCATATTGTCTGAGGCATAGGTTTGAAGATCGAACTTCATTCCTAGCAACAACCATGGTTATTTGATTTATGTTGGCTCTTATATCAGCTTGAAGAGCAGCCATACGTTGCATTACCTCCACCATTTGAACATAAGCAGAGGCAGGAATCATTGTAGCCATCTGTTGTTCCTATGACTCCAACCTCTCTTCCAATACCCTATTCTCCTCATTTAGAAAAAGAATCCTTCGATTAGTAGCATCAAGGTCAGCTTGAAGATGGGTAATATGATCAGCATATTCATTATGAGAGATGATTCGCTTTTTAAGGTTCTCCTCATCTTCATGGTGTTGGACAATGGCATCCACTGCTAGATCTGCAAAGGCACATACTTGTTTGAGCTAGGCTTCAATAGTAGATGTTGTAATGCACCCATCTCTATGAATAGCTTCATCCATGCAGTCAGTAAGAGAGTCGTGGATGGTTTTTTGAATATCTGATGTGATTCTGGCAACTGTACGATAAACAGCCAAAGTAGACACCTCAGCCACCTCAGATGGAATAGATCCACTGGTTATGGGGTGATCACTAGCAGCTATAACAGGAGTACCTCCGTAGGGTGGTGGAGATGGAAGGTCAGAATCTGACTCATCACCATGATCACCATCATTTTTACCTTTACCCGAAGGTTTAGAACCAATAGTATCCTTTGCAGTATCATCTTTATCATCATCATCATCATCACTGTTATCCACTGGTTTGTCCTTGGAGCCAGTCACATTATCATGAATGACTGGCTCTTTCTTACCATCACCTTTATCAGCATCACCATCAGATGAAGAAGAAGATGAGGAAGAAGCTAATGAATCAGAAGGTACTGGCGAATAAGGAATATTCTACATTATGTACTTACCAGTATTTAGATCTCGGATGAACTTGAGAGGCCTCCATGTACCAGGCCATGGAGAAGCAGCAGGAGCCATACCAAAGTAATGGTAGTATGGCTACTCATTAACTTGCTCTAGAGTGGCCAGCCTCTCATATACCTCTTCACGAGCTGGTTGATCAAGTTGAGATAGTAGTTCAGTCAGCTCCTCTTTGGTTAACTTGCTGGCTAAAACTAACGCACTTTGAGGATCAATAGTCAGCTGATCCACCAGCAAGGAAATTTTGGGGGTGATAGAGGATCCCCTATAAATGAAGTTGGGCACAACTTCATCTGGATCTGGTACCTCGCACACATACTTGGGCTTTTCACCAGAAACAGAAGCCTGAGTAGTGTCAGTGGTAGTAGCAGTAGAGGTACCAGCATCCATAGTTGGTTCCGTAGAACCAGTAGCAGCAACAAATGACTGTGCAGAAGGTGAAGAAGCAGTATCTGCAACACCTTTAAAGAATGTATCCGGAATTGGCTCAAAAACATGTAGATTACCAGTAGAATCCACAGTAATAAATGGTCTCAATTGAGTAGCATCATTATCTGGAATACCAACAGAACCAGTAACATGTGTAGAATAGGCAGCATTTGCCACAAGAAGCTCATCAGTAAGCACAATGTCGGTCTGGTCACTACCAGCAGTGGGTTGATCAGCATTACCCCCTGTAGGTTCAGAAACTAGAACCTCGTCAAGGGCAGGAGGAGGTTCCTTTATCATCTCATCAACTACTTCAGTATCAGTAGTTGAGATAGCAATATTGGGAATTGGAGGTGGAATAGCAGTAGCAGTATCATCAGAAACAATCTCCTCATGACCAGTAGGAACAGATGAACCAGCATCAATGTGATCCTCAGTATCACCAGCAGCAGTAAAAGTAACAGTACTAGTATCAGCACCACCAGTAGGAAAAACAGGAGCACCAACAACAGTAGCAGAAGCAGAGAGCTCATCAGTATAAATAATAGCATGCATTTCTTGCTCCCCCTCTGTCTGTTCATCTACCCTGCTAAGAACTGAAACAAAAGAACATTTTATGTTAACAACCGTAGAACCAAATAAATTTGACTCAACAATTGCATCTGGTGTTGGTCTCTGGGGGCAGACTGGTGATTTAGTCAGCCCTTTGATTGAGACAGAGTAAGGTTTCTGTAAGTGCAGTTGTGACTCTGCTGACTCATTGGCAACACATGTTGACCCAGATTGTGTAAGAGTTCTGGCTGGTAATGATGTAGGAGTGAGACTCTTATCATGATCCAAGTAACATTTGGGTTGTGCAGTAGCCTGAGCTGATTCAACACGATGAGGAGCCAGCTCAAGTTTGCTTTGGGGGTCAGTTATGTTATCTGCTGGTTGTACTGTCAGCAAATGATATTTCTTAAAGTATAGTTTTGAAAAATGTGGAAGTGCCTGATTAGAAGAGTATGGGTTGCTACTCTTCTTAACACTAGTTTTAAAACCAGTCAGCTTGGGAGCTAAGGTTATACCTTGAACTCCACTTTCATTTTTCAGGTCAACAGTTAAAATATTTTTAATTAAGTTAGAAATTTTTGCTATTTGGTCTAGAGACACACCAGGTTCTAAAGCAGCATTCTTTTCAGAAGCAGTAGTTGAGACTGGGGCAACCTCCCATGTGGCATGCTTAGAGCCAGCTTTCGCTCATTTGGATTTGCTTGTTGCTAAGAAATAGATAAGCAACATATTCCAATACTAGAAGTGGGTAGTCAGTATATAAGACTAGGGCTGTTCTTTATTATCAGAGAGCACTAGATTCTAATACAACTACTACTTTACCAGTATCTGAGACGGTGGTTGTTCTAGTTGAGGCAGCTGGTGCACTACCAGAGGTAGTCATTTGGATAACTCCACCTTGAGCAGCTAGATACTCAAGCATTACTGGCGTTAAGGCAGCATATGGAGCAGTAGGTTTAGCTTTTGGCATCCCCCTTGCTTTACAGGCAGGTCAAATGAAAGATCAGCAATCTGCCTATAGGCATCACCTAGCTCGTTTTCAAAAATGAGACTTAAAAACCTTGGAAATGGGATCAAGTGTTGTAACACCCCGTCAAAATCCCTTTGACGGAATGTTAACTCTGGCCCCAGTGCTTGGCTTGACTTCTACGTAACGGCAACAATTTACAGCGGAAACAATTAATACCTGAGAATAACAACACGCAAAAACAGGTCAACAAATAATGTTGGTGAATTTATAGGTTTAAAGTAATGTAACAGTATCTGAAAAACAGTTATCAGAAAAATAGTTTAGTTATTTGACCACGAGATTCTATCGTTTGCATAAACCGAGCACCTGAATACTAGCAAAGACCCGAGTATAGAAGCCACTATACCCGACCTTACCTCGTAAAATGTTATACACTTGTTCAAATGTATTTAATGTTCAAAGTAAATGCACCACTATTTTTATAGCGGGTGAGGTTGTCAACCTAACAGATCCGTCCATCTAAATTGTGCTTACACCGATGGTATTAAAAGTATTCAAGCTAGAGGCTTTTTGAACAAACTCATTATGCATATGTGTAGTACTCATGTCAATACAAAAGTATTTGAAAATGTAAATATAACAGCGTGTATTCTCATCCTGAAAACATGTAAAAAGCGGGACTGTAGACTCACCTTTGAATAAAGCTCGGATTGAAAAGTGGACAATTAACTTGTACGGTTTATAGCCGAGTAATGCAACCTAAGTATACGTATTTAGGTTGGACAATATATGTATCTTAAATAAGTGTGGTTTCATAGTGTACGTTGTCTTATTGCTCGACTCGACACGTTTCAAAGTAAAAGTCAACTATATCATGCAAGTCAAACAAAGTCAACCGAAGTCAAACCGAAAGTCAAACTTGGTCAATGTGGTCAACTAAAGTCAACATAAGTAGGTTCATTGTCAAATATTGGTCAACATGTCAACCCTAAGTCAAACAATATGTTTTAGGTCATGAATAATCACTTTCACAATTTCAGTTTATCGTTATGCTCAAAGTTCATGAACACGTAGCATATTTAGCACATTATCTCATAGTACAAAATTCAAGTAAATATGAAAAACTCCAGATCATAAATATACTTAAAATCGATTCCAAAAAGTCCAGCCAGGGACTCATACGATAATTAAAAGTTAGGAATCAGAAGGGATACATTTGGGGTTTGCCAAGTCAGTTTCTGACCGCTCACTGATTTCATTTTGGCTATAACCTGAGTTAGGAACATGCAATTGATACAAGACCAGTGGCCATAGTTCAAAGACAAGTCAAAGTAACACATATCAAAAATCTAGCAACTTTTGTTTAGCCAATTTGTACAGTTTATTCGTGCAAATTGAACATTCAGTTTTCAGCTCAAATCAGAATTCACATAAAGTACGGCTCTATTGTGCCCAATGAATAAGGTTTCAGAGATTGACATAAACTAACAATAAGTCATATATCATACAAGGTTATTTTCATGCAAGTGCTGTATAAAACTACCTTTACACTAAATCAAGCATATCTCGGGCTATACATAAGCAAACGACATGATATTCTAGTCTAAATTGAGGTTTTTTAAATTATCTTTCCAGTGGTATAAGTCTCACATGCCGATTCGTTGTCTAACAATTCCAGATTTCTGATCAAACAATAAAAACACAACGATAATTCAAATTGACATAACTTAATCATACGGAAACGAAATCAAGCGAATCCAAAGCCTAAACTCAATAGTTTTTCGCAAGGAATCTGATTATAACATAATAATGAGCATTTGAAAAACTTAATTTTTCTGATCAAGCAAATACAAATTCGTTTTTAAACGCTAGCGCATCAAACAATCAAAATAACGATTACAATTAACACGTAAACGTATAGACTTGAGCTATTGACAACTGATAATGCTAAAAACGAACATATATTTCATAGCATTATTCCTCAAGAAAGACAAGCTTTTAGTTGCAATTGTTCTATTTAAAAGTGATATTCGTTTAAATAATAAAAGGTGAATACAAAAGACAGATTCGACGAATTGAAGACGCAAACGACCAAAAAGCTCAAAAGTACAAAAGACAATCAAAGAGGTTCCAATTATTGATAAGAAACGTCTCGAAATTACAAGAGTACAAGATTCAAAACGCAAAGTACAAGATATTAAATTGTACGCAAGGACGTTCGAAAATCCGGAACCGGGACCAGAGTCAACTCTCAACGCTCGACGCAACGGACTAAAAATTACAAGTCAACTATGCACATAAATATAATATAATATTTAAATAATTCTTATAATTATTTAATATATTATATTTATTTATAAAACCGTCGGTAAACAAAGAGCCAAACTTGTGTGAGCTGTAAAAGCAAACTCCGTGACTCGCGGAGTTTGAAGGCCAAAAATGCCGCGAGTCGCAGAGCCCCAAAGTATGAAACTCCCTATAAAAGCAACCGAATTCTGAGCATTTTTCATCCATCATATATCATTCTCTCTATCTATATACGTAAAATATATATATATATATATATATATATATATATATATATATATATATATATATATATATATATATATATATATATATATATATATATATATATATATATATATATATATAATTTATATTTTAATTTTAATTTTAATTTTAATCCTAATAATAAGGGTATGTTAGCGAATGTTGTAAGGGTGTTAGTCGAAATTCTGTCCGTGTAACGCTACGCTATTTTTAATCATTGTAAGTTATGTTCAACCTTTTTATATTAATGTCTCGTAGCTAAGTTATTATTATGCTTATTTAATCCGAAGTAATCATGATGTTGGGCTAATTACTAAAATTGGGTAATTGGGCTTTGTACCATAATTGGGGTTTGGACAAAAGAACGACACTTGTGGAAATTAGACTATGGGCTATTAATGGGTTTTATATTAACTAAACAATACCTTGTTAATTTAATATACAAACTTATAATTTGACGTATTTATATATAACCACATACGCTTGACTGGGTACGGTAGGCGGGATATCTATAAATACCAATAATTATTCATTTTACCGGATACGGAACTGGATTAAAAGTTAATAGACTTGTTGAAACAGGGGTGAATTACATTCAAGGGTAATTGGTGTAATTGTTAACAAAGTAGTAAAACCTTGGTTTACACGCAGTCGATAACCTGGTGTATTCATTAAACAAAGTATTAAAACCTTGTTACAATTCGAATCCCCAATTAGTTGGAATATTTGACTTCGGGAATAAGAATAATTTGACGAAGGCTTTCGCTCTTTATATTTATGACTGATGGACTATTATGGACAAATCCGTATGGACATATTAAATAATCCAGGACAAAGGACAATTAACCCATGGGCTTAAAAATTAAAATCAACACGTCAAACATCATGATTACGGAAGTTTAAATAAGCATAATTCTTCTATTTCATATTTTATTTCCTTTATTTTATATTTAATTGCACTTCTAATTATCACATTTTTTATTGTTATTGTATTTAATTGCACTTTTAATTATTGTACTTTTTAATTATCGCAAGTTTATTTTATCGCACTTTTATTATTCGCAATTTCATTATCGTTATTTACTTTACGCTTTAATTTAAGTCTTGTATTTATTTTTAATATTTTACATTTGGTTTTAACTGCGACTAAAGTTTTAAAATCGACAAACCGGTCATTAAACGGTAAAAAAAACCCCCCTTTATAATAATAATATTACTTATATATATATTTGTATTTTTATAAAAGTAAACTAATATAGCGTTAAGCTTTGTTTATAAAGATTTCCTGTGGAACGAACCGGACTTACTAAAAACTACACTACTGTATGATTAGGTACACTGCCTATAAGTGTTGTAGCAAGGTTTAAGTATATCCATTCTATAAATAAATAAATATCTTGTGTAAAATTGTATCGTATTTAATAGTATTTCCTGCTAAAATTAATAGCTATTTCGTATACCCCGCTGCAAACATCAAGTATTTTTGGCGCCGCTGCCGGGGAACTCTTAAACGCCGAAAGCACAACGCTAATATAAAAAAAAAGATTTTTATTTTTAGTTTACTTTTATAAAAATACGTTTTTGTAAAAATACGTTTTAAATATTCGAAAATATAAAAAGAAAAAAAACAAAAATATAAGTATTTTTTAGAAGTTTGATAAATATTTAAGTTTTATAAAGTTTCTTTATTTTTATATAAGTTTTATTTAAGTAATTTGTTTTTATTTAAAAAAAAAAGAAAATTTTTTTTTTATCTATTTTTAAGATATTTTTAAATTTATAAAGAAGTTCTATTTTTATTTAAGTTTTTAAATATAAGTTTTTATTATACAAATATTTTTATAAAACAGAAAATATAAAAACAGAAAATAAAAAAATAAATAAATAAAAACGCGTAGAATTTTAAACAAGCTGTCATTTGAATTTCTGAACCCCGCGACTCGCGGGGTTTGCTGCATCGAATACCGCAACTCGCGAAGGGGATCTGACATGCGACAGAACCTTAATTCTGCATTTATTACGGGTAATTATTAATTATTATTATTATTTAACCCTAATTATTATTATTATTATAATTAGTTTTATTTTAAGTTTTACTTTTTATTTATTTTAGTTTTTATTAATATTTTGTTTAATTAGTTTAATTAAATTGTAAAATTAGTAGTTTTATTAAATAAATAATATAAAAATAATATTTTTATAAAAATTGTATCTTTTTACAACTTTTTGTATATTTTTATATTTTGTCCCTTTTTAATCGTTTTAGCGTAATATTTGTATTTTTCGCTCATATTTAGTTTTAAACTTAGTTTTTGCCATAGTTATTTTTACTTCTAGATTTTTAGGCTTTGCCGTAAAATCTCTTAAGTGCTTTTTCTTTAGACTAAGATTTAGGTGCTTTAGAAATTTTGCGACGCCTTTTTAAGTTTTAGTTTCTTTTTAAGTTATTTCCATTTGGGATTTAGTTTTTCCTGTAAGCTTTAATATTTTAGACGACTTTTACCTATGTATCAATTATCATTCCAATTAGTAATCTCAATTTGCGATTATAATTTTAAGTTAGTTGTAGTAATAAGGTTAGGTTAGTCAAGTATTTTTAAGTTTTATAAGTTTCTTTTATTTTTCCGTCACCTTTTATTTTTCAACCAATTTTCTTTTTCGACGAGCTCTTTTTCTTTCTTATTTCTCGCTATTCTAGTTTTTAGGACATAGATTTTTATTCTACTTCTTATCTAAATTTCTTAAAATTACGAAAATTTATTTTAAGTGGTTAAATTAATAGACATCAAAATTTTCTGGTTCGTAGTAATAGTTGGATTTGTACGTGGACCGGGTTATTGGAGCCAAACAGTCCTCAATTATATTGAGACCAAACGAATCCTGCCCCTCTGCTGCATCTTTTGGCTATTCGAAACGTGGGCAAAATCAGAAAAGTCTATTGATTGGATAACTTATTATAATTTTTCTTTCCTTTTTAAAAAAACTAATAGGATATTCAGTGAATGCACCGAGCAAGACGTTCACCACCTTTTGTACGTTCACCACCTGTAACTAGATCAAGACATTTAGCAAATATTACCACCGTTGATTTTTCTTTAGAATCGTCATCCAGTCGACCAAGTACTTCAGTTCAAATTTCCGATAATCCATTTTTTGAACCCGACCTCACAATTGAGAATCCGGAGAATATTCAGGAACGATTCGTAGATCCTGAACCACTAAACTTTCCTCCGGAACCACCAATTATTCAAACAGAGATTGTTGAGGAACGAACCATTAAATCAGAATCCTCTAGTGATTCCGATTCAACAAATTCAATTATGGAGAATCTGGAACCTTTAAGTATGGAAGACCGAATGAGAGCTAAACGCACTGGCCAAGGTCACGCAATTACTCATCCAGACATTAATGCGCCAGATTATGAAATCAAAGGACAAATTCTACACATGGTGACTAATCAATGCCAATTTAGTGGTGCGCCGAAGATAGATGCTGTCGAGAGACGAATGGAAAAGATGACTAAAGATATTCACTCAATACGAATTAGTTGTGAGCAGTGTGGAGGACCACATTTGACAAAAGATTGTCTCAGTATTGAATTAACAATGGAACAAAGAGAGAATATTTCATACATAAACCAAAGGCCTGGAAATAATTATCAGAATAATTATCAACCGCCAAGACCGATTTACAATCAAAACCAGAATTATAACCGAAATATTCCATACAACAACCAACAAGGTCCTAGCAATCAACAAGTATCCAATAATACTTACAATCAGCAAAGACCTAATTTTCAAAACAAACCACCACAACAAACCGATGATAAAAAGCCGAATTTAGAAGATATGATGACGAAGCTAGTTGAAACTCAAACGCAGTTTTTCACATCTCAAAAACAAACCAATGAACAAAATGCTCAAGCATTTAGAAATCAACAAGCTTCTATTCAAAATCTGGAACAAGAAGTAAGTAACCTAGCAAGGTTAATAGGTGAAAGAAAACCGGGAAGTCTACCTAGTGATACAAATGCTAACCCCCGAAATGAAACAGCTAAAGCCATTACCACAAGAAGTGGTACAACACTTAAACCACCTGAAATACCTGTAACTTCTGATGAAGCTATTCCTACTCCACAAGAACCACAACCTGATCAGGATAAGGAAAAAGAACCGGTAGTTGAAAAGGTTAATGAAGATAACACAGTTAAGGCTAAACCTTATGTTAAACCATACCAACCACCACTTCCTTACCCGAGTAAAATGAAGAAAGAGAAACTTGAAGCCGAACAATCCAAATTCTTGGATATGTTTAAACAGATAAATGTAAATCTTCCTTTCATTGATGTGATTTCAGGAATGCCTAGATATGCTAAATTCTTGAAAGATCTAATCTCAAATAGAAAGAAAATGGAAGAACTCTCGGCTGTTACCATGAATGCTAATTGTTCAGCAGTGCTGTTGAATAAGATACCAGAAAAACTATCTGATCCAGGAAGTTTCACAATTCCATGTTTTCTGGGTAGTCTTAGTTCAATAGAAGTATTGGCAGACTTAGGTGCTAGTATAAATCTAATGCCATATTCACTATACGCTAAACTAGACCTTGGAGAATTGAAACCAACCAGAATAAGCATACAACTAGCCGATAGATCAATAAAATATCCTAGAGGGATAATGGAGAACATGCTAGTTAAAGTTGGTACTTTAGTATTTCCAGTAGATTTTGTTGTTCTGGACATGGAAGAAGATTCTTAAGTTCCTCTCAGATTAGGAAGACCATTCTTAAACACGGCTAAAGCAATGATAGACGTGTTCGGTAAGAAACTGACCCTAAGTATAGAGGATGAGAGTGTTACCTTTTCAGTTGATAGAGCAATGTAACAACCACAATCTGCAGATGATACATATTATTATATTCAAACTATAGATGCACATGCAGAATTATTAGAAGAATTTCCAGAATTACAAGGAACATGAGAATGTTCTTTAGGAGAAGGTAATGAACCAATTGATGAAGCTGAAATGTTAGCTACACTTATAGCTAATGGATATGAACCAACAACAGAAGAAATTCAAATGCTAAAAGAAGAAGACAGATATCGATACAAATCATCGATAGAAGAACCTCCGAAATTAGAGTTAAAGCCACTTCCAAATCATATGGAATACGCTTATTTACATGGTGAATCTGAATTACCTGTAATAATATCGTCTTCTCTTACTGAAAATGAGAAATCACAACTCATTTCTGTGTTGAAAGCTCATAAACCAGCCATTGCATGGAAGATTCATGATATTAAAGGAATAAGTCCTTCGTATTGCACACATAAAATCCTTATGGAAGAAGGTCATAAAACGTATGTGCAACGCCAACAAAGACTAAATCCTAATATGCAAGATGTAGTTAAGAAAGAGATTATTAAACTGCTAGATGCAGGTTTGATATATCCAATTTCTGATAGTCCACGGGTAAGCCCAGTTCAATGCGTGCCTAAGAAGGGTGGCATGACTGTCATTATAAATGAGAAAAATGAGCTTATTCCTACTAGGACTGTAACAGGATGGCGTGTGTGTATTGATTATAGAAAATTAAATGATGCCACCAGAAAAGATCACTTTCCCTTACCTTTCATAGATCAAATGTTGGAAAGATTAGCCGGAAATAGTTACTATTGTTTTCTAGATGGATTTTCCGGATATTTTCAAATTCCAATAGCACCCGAAGATCAAGAGAAAACCACATTCACGTGTCCTTATGGTACTTTTGCTTACAAACGCATGCCATTTGGACTTTGCAACGCCCCTGCAACCTTTCAAAGGTGTATGATGGCGATTTTTCACGACATGATAGAAGAATGCATGGAAGTTTTCATGGATGACTTTTCAGTCTTCGGTGATACATTTGAATCATGTCTAGCTAATCTTGAACGAATGCTTATTAGATGCGAACAATCAAATCTAGTACTTAATTGGGAGAAATGCCATTTCATGGTTAAAGAAGGCATCGTTCTTGGACATAAAATTTCAAAAGAAGGAATTGAAGTGGATAGAGCTAAAGTAGATGTAATTGCTAAACTTCCACATCTCACCAATGTTAGAGGAGTTAGGAGTTTTCTAGGGCATGCCGGTTTTTACCGACGTTTCATAAAATATTTTTCTAAAATTGCCAATCCTATGAATAAACTCCTAGAAAAGGATGCTCCATTCATCTTTTCAGATGAATGTATCAAATCTTTTAATATTCTTAAAGAGAAACTTACTAATGCGCCGATCATGATAACATCAAATTGGAATCTACCGTTTGAATTAATGTGCGATGCAAGTGATTTTGCAATGGGGGCCGTTTTAGGACAAAGGATTGAAAAACGATTTCAACCTATATATTATGCTAGTAAGATGTTACAAGGAGCACAAATGAATTACATAACTACTGAAAAAGAACTCCTTGCTATTGTCTTTGCTTTTGACAAATTTCGATCATATCTCGTTCTAGCAAAAACGGTGGTCTATACCGACCATTCTGCTCTTAGATACCTATTTTCAAAACAAGATGCTAAACCAAGATTAATCCGTTGGATCTTACTCTTACAAGAGTTTGATATTGAAATCCGAGATAAAAGAGGAGCAGAAAATCTCGCCGCTGATCATCTTTCTCGTCTTGAAAATCCCGAATTAGAAGTTCTAAATGAATCGGCCATACAAGACAACTTTCCTGATGAATATCTATTGAAGATAGAATATAAAGAAATTCCATGGTTTGCAGACTATGCAAACTACTTAGTTTGTGGATTCCTTGAAAAAGGATTATCGTACCAAAGACGAAAGAAATTCTTCAGTGATATAAAACACTATTTTTGGGAAGATCCACATCTGTTTAAAAGTTGTCCCGATGGAATAATACGCCGATGTGTATTTGGAGATGAAGCTAGTAAAATATTAAACCTTTGTCACACAGGACCAACAGGAGGGCATTATGGGCCTCAACTAACAGCAAGAAAAGTTTATGATGCTGGATTCTATTGGCCTACAATTTACAAAGACGCACACCTTCTTTGCAAATCCTGTGATGCATGTCAAAGGGCCGGAAAAATAAGTCAACATGATGAAATGCCACAAAATGTCATCCAAGTATGTGAAGTATTTGACATTTGGGGTATTGACTTTATGGGTCCATTTCCAAAATCTCATAATAATCTATATATACTCGTAGCCATTAATTATGTATCTAAATGGGCGGAAGCACAAGCTCTCCCAACTAACGATGCACGAGTTGTAGTCAACTTTTTAAAACGTCTTTTTGCAAGGTTTGGAACACCGAAAGCTTTAATAAGTGATCGGGGTACTCATTTCTGTAATAATCAACTTGAGAAAGTTCTTAAAAGATATGGAGTAACTCATAAAATCTCCACCGCATATCATCCACAAACAAGTGGACAAGTTGAAAATACCAACCGAGCTTTAAAACGTATTCTAGAAAAAATCGTAGGATCAAATCCGAAGGAATGGTCCATTAAATTGGAGGATGCACTCTGGGCTTTTAGAACAGCCTACAAAACTCCAATTGGAACCACACCTTTTAGACTTGTTTATGGAAAAGCATGTCATCTTCCAGTAGAAATTGAACACAAAGCATTTTGGGCTTTGAAGACATGTAATCTTGATTTACATGAAGCCGGACGTCTACAATTAAGTCAACTAAACGAATTAGAAGAATTAAGACATGAAGCATACGAAAATTCGTTAATCTATAAAGAAAAAACGAAGAAATGGCATGATAAAAGAATCAGAAGTTCAAAAGAATTTAAAGAAGGAGACAGAGTTCTTCTTTTCAATTCACGATTCAAGCTATTTCCTGGAAAATTGAAATCAAGATGGTCTGGACCATTCATAGTCAAAAGAGTTTTCCCATACGGAACGATAGAATTAATAAATTCAGATGGGATTGAATTTAAAGTTAATGGTCACAGAGTTAAACATTGCATACATGGTCCGATGGAAGTTGACAATGAAGTTAATCATAATTTCACCACCCAAGAAAACCTTCAAAATGAAAACATAAATATGTTATCGACAACATATGAAAAATAAAAACTGGAATATAGGGAGGATTCAAATTTAAGTGATGAAGAAGAATTCCTATACAAACCTCCCATTCCAAGAAACGAAGAAAAATGTGAACAAGAAATTCAAATAGAAATGAAAGAACCAAGGAAAGAACACCCGAAAAAGGTTTACAAACCAACTCGACTTACTAAAGCAGGAGACCCGGGTGAATTTATCATTTCTTGCTTACTTAATGATGGTGCTGTATATAATGGACTCGCAGATTTAGGAGCAAGTGCAAATATTATGCCTCTTTCCTTATAAAAAAGATTAGGCATGGGTAAATTAAAACCAACCAAAATAGGTGTTCAATCATTTGACCAAACCATTAAACACCCGGTTGGAATAGCAGATAATTTACTTGTTAACGTGGGAAGTTTGACCTTTGTTGCAAACTTCATAGTGATTAATATGGAGGAAAACCTTGATATTCCTCTAATTCTAGGTCGCCCATTTTTAGCAACCACCGAGGCATTCATTGATGTAAAAGAAGGTAGAATGACACTTAGGGATGGTGATACATCGATCACCTTTGTGAACCGAAAGTTTAGATCTCCACAAACCAAAACTGTTAGACCAATAAAAACGCATAAGTGTGGGGAAGATGAAGAAACACTTAATGATGATCCAATCACAAAGAATGCCGTTGATGATACGAAATTAGATGAACCCATTTTTAACAGTTCAACGAAGAAACTTTATAAACGGATTCACGATGCTAAGATTAAAGGAAACTTTAAGTTATATAACCGATTAATATCCAATTTATCGTCAAAAGAAAATGCAATGTTAGTTGAATTTGTGAAAGTTACGGAGGGAATCAACAAATGGATTGAAGTAAAAGTCAAAGATATACAAGTCGTTGATGATTCAATTGACAACGAAGTTAATCACAATTTCGACACCACAGCTAACTAAGTGTGGGGAGAATCAAGTCTTTAAAGGATAATATGAATTTCTGTTAGAGTTAGATTGTCTGTTTTCGTGTAGTTCTCGAAAATGAAACCCGAATGGTCTTTCCCTAGCAGACCCTAAAGAACTAGTCTTCTCCCCCATTCTGAATTTTTATTTTTTTTACAAAATGAAGACTGCCTGTGAACTAAACCATGGTCTAACGCTACACACTTTGATCACTAAACTTAATAATGACATACTACCGAGTGAAATAGTATCAGTAATCAGAGAAAGAATGGACGGAGTTAGAAAAGAATCCAGATGCGAAGATAATAAGTTACAATTTGGTAAAGGAAAATCAAAATCCGCACCAAAAAGAAGAGCACGACACCTAGAAAGATGTCACAAATGCGGAAAATGGTCACATAGAGGGAAATGTTCAAATAATCAAACCTATTCAAATACCGAATTTGTTACTTTATGCGGAGACGGACCGTTCATATGTTTAGAAGAAAAGACACTGAATGCTCGAGGTTACGCCTATGTAGCTATGGAAAACCAATTAAACCGACTATCTTATGAATGGGATAGATCATATAACTAAGAAATCTATTTCACAGGTATGTTTGTACAGTTTTTATTTCTTTATTTTTATTTTTAACCTTTTGATAATAAACGCTAATTTGTTCGCTATAAAGTATTAAATTGGTATTGAATAAAATTAGGTTTTGCGACCGAAATTATTGATATCATTCAAAAAAATTTATTACATCACTGCGAAATTTAACGTTTATTCTTAAGGTATAAATATCTTTAATCAATCAACCCAAAATATTTCAAAAATTCTGTTGGGATTTAACAAGTTCAAAACACTTAAACTATATTTAGATTCAAATCAAAGCGGAAGCATGTTAATTACCATTTTAGAACTTGTATACCTTTAACCAATTAAAGTTAAATCCCAATTAGGATCAAGTTGTGAAACATACTTACAAACTACAAGTAAGAAAAGTGTTTATACCTTCTCCTAGCTTGTTGATAGATGATGATGAAGATGATGATGAATGGAGTTCCAAAACAATGAGACCTCAAGTAGTTATACCCCAAAATATGCACCAACACCCTTGCTATTAGTTAGGATTTTGTTTGACACTTGAATGAGCTTGCAAAAACTAAATGAAGAACCTCTTCTCCCCCTCCAAACCCCACGGCAATCAGCAGCTGTATGGGAGTGTTTTGTGCAGTTTTTTTCAAGTATAATTGCATGTGTGTTTGTCTACAAGAGTCAAGATGCTTACATATGGAATTGAGAAAGCATGGGTGAAAGATTCCAAGCCTAAAGCATGTGTATCTCATTCCCTATGCCACTTCCCTTTCAAGTATTATTAAATAAGTTTTATAAAATAAAAAAAAATACATTTTATAAAACTATACATAATACTTCCATATGTATATATATGTTATGTACATTTATTTTATAAAACCAAACTTTATAAAATGTAACATAACAAAATCAATTATTTAACCCATAAATAATTTAAACTCTTGTTATATAAATTATTCCATAATTTATATATACACATCAAGTAATCTTTCAGAAAACGATTTTCTTTAAAATTCAAGTGTCGCGTATTTGATCAATGATCCAATCGTTAAGATCAAATATGAATAATGTGTTGGTAAGCTTGTTATTGGGTATGACCCGACTTGGATCAAAACATATTAGCCACGTTAATTCAATATGTCTCTCGGGCATACGAAAAACCTTCAATCTCCCACTTGCACGAGAAACATAAGAAATTAATGCAAGTGATGGATACCACCTAACGACCGTCCATCACCCCCAATATGTTATGACTTTGTGCCATTCAATAACATCATCCCTTTTGAGTTCCCATCTCGAATATGAATAGGTGAATCTTTTCATTATATCCTTTCATCCTAGATGTCATGTTAAATCCAAGAGATATAGAGTGATCACTCTCTTCTAGATTTAACTTTTCAGGCCTTAAACATCTGACTCTCAACGAATAAGAGGGACAAATTCCATCTTGACTACATACGTCCTATATATATACCTTGCATTATACCTGAGCTCTTCCTTATGAACTACCATGTTTCAGAATAGCGAAGGAATGAATCAAGGCACAATACTTGGTAAATATCCGAACCCAATATGTATCTCAGGTCAGAGGATACAATGATATTCGCCTTTACTCAAGACTACATGTGATCAACCACAAAGGCTCCATTTTGTAAATCTTGAGGGCGGGTCAACCAATATTTGTATCCCACAAATATCTATGAACCTTGGTTGCAACCTTGCCCCACATTCAGTCCGTGAATGTATACCAATCCAAGTTCATAATAGTCTAAACCTCACACTTGTTCCCACAAATGTGATCAACTACGGAATTTAGAATAATTGCTTATTCATGGATAAAATATGCAAAATAGGAACTTAACTCAAAATAAATTAAACCATAATTATATTAATGAGTTTGAACAATTTCGTTCCTTTACAATACTTAAAACAGATCATGACCAATCACTAGAATATCGAAGCCCTAATGCACAAACATGTCCTGCATGTTTTGATCCATGTAAGAGCTTCGTGAGAGGATCCGCTATATTAAGATCTGTGTGAACTTTGCGAATACATATCTTTCCCTTTTCAACTTCATCCCTTATGTAGTTGAATCTCCGCTCAATGTGACGGGTCTTTTGATGAGCACGAGGTTCCTTGATTTGAGCAATCGCACCCTCGTTGTCACAAAAGATCTCAAGAGGGTCCTGAATGGAAGGGACTACTCCTAAGTCGTCGATGAATTTCTTCATCCATGCAGCTTCCTGAGCTGCTAATGATGCGACGATGTACTCCGACTCTGTAGTGGATAGAGCAACAACATCCTGTTTTGAACTCTTCCAAGAGACCGCACCTCCATTTAATGTGAAGACATAACCGGATTGTGATCGAGAATCATCACGATCAGTTTGGAAACTCGCATCCACGTAACCTTTTACAGCGAGTTCCTCCTCACCAGACCCATATATCAGAAACATATCCTTAGTCCTCCTAAGGTATTTCAATATACTTTTAACAGCAATCCAATGACCGTTTCCTGGGTTATTCTGGTATCTACTTGTCAGACTAAGAGCGCATGACACATCCGGTCTAGTGCATATCATTGCATACATGATTGACCCAATGGCAGAAGCATATGGGACTTTCTTCATTCTCTCCTGTTCATCTTTCGTGGTGGGGCACTGAGATGAACTGAGAAGTGTTCCCTTTTGAATAGGTACCAAACCTTTCTTAGAGTTCTCCATCTTGAACCTTTTCAAGATCTTTTCAATGTATGCACTTTGATTTAAACCTATCAGTTTCTTGGATCTATCCCTGTAGATCCCAATCCCTAAAACGTATTGTGCTTCTCCAAGATCCTTAATGGAGAAGCATTTGCTTAACCAAGTTTTAACACCTTGCATTGCCGGAATATCATTTCCAAATAACAATATATCATCCACATATAGTACAAGGAACATGATAGTGCTCCCACTAGCTTTCTTGTATACACAAGCTTCATCACCATTTTTAATGAAGCCAAATTTCTTGGCCTCCTCATTAAAACGATGATTCCACATTCTAGATGCTTGTTTCAATCCGTAGATTGACTTCTTTAACTTGCATACCTTTTTAGGATATTTCGGATCAACAAAACCCTCAGGTTGAACCATATAGACATCTTCCTCAAGATGTCCATTTAGGAAAGCAGTCTTGACATCCATTTGCCATATTTCATAATCATAATGAGCAGCAATGGCAAGTAATATCCTAATAGACTTTAGCATTGCCACAGGCGAAAAAGTTTCATCATAGTCAACCCCTTGAGTCTGAGTGAAACCTTTTGCTACAAGTCTAGCTTTATATGTATCCAAGTTTCCATGTATGTCGGTTTTCATTTTGAAAAGCCATTTACAATTAACTAGCCTGGAGCCAGCAGGTTGTGTAACAAGTTCCCAAACTTGGTTGTCATACATGGATTGCATCTCAGCGTTCATGGCTTCCTGCCATTTATCTTTATCAATCCTTGATAAAGCATCTTGGTAGTTTATTGGTTCATCCAAATCAACCACATAGCAACCATCCATGAGAAACCCATATCTCTCAGGAGGATTACTAATCCTACCAGATCTGCGAACGTCTTGTGTATTTTGATCATCCATTTGATCATTCTCAACATTTTCATGTTGAGTGCTAGTGTCAACCAATTGTGTATCATCTACTTGATCTTGAACCTCCTCAAGATCTATCTTCCTTTCACTATTTCCTTCCATTAGGAACTTAGTTTCAAGGAATTCCGCCTTCCGAGCAACAAATACATTCTGCTTGGATGGATCATAGAAATAATATCCCATATCATTCTTGGGATATCCTATGAAGATACACTTCGTGGATCGAGCATTCAACTTATTAGGGACGTAACGCTTAGGGTAAGCTTCACATCCCCATACCTTTAAGTATGATAGAGATGGAGGTTTTCCAAACCACATCTCATGAGGTGTTCGTTCCACTTTCTTGGTTGGGGCCATATTTAAAATACGAGCCGCGGAGCATAGACAATAACCCCAAAATGATAGAGGTAACAAGCTTCTAGCCATCATAGATCGAACCATATCCATTAGGGTTCGGTTCCTCCTTTCGGAAACTCCATTCAATTGGGGTGTTCCAGGAGGAGTGAGTTGTGAGATAATCCCACAACTTCTAAGATGATCTTGGAAGGCATCGCTTAGGTATTCACCTCCTCTATCGGTACGTAATACCTTGATTGCCTTGTTGAGTTGATTTTGTACTTCGTTTTGATATTCTTTGAATGCTTCAAAAGTTTCATCCTTATGTCTTAACAAGTAGACATATCCGAAACGACTAAAGTCATCAATGAAAGTAACAAAGTATCTTTCACCATTCCTTGTCATGGGCTTAAAGGGTCCACACACATCCGAATGTATTAATCCCAATAAGTCTTTAGCCCTTTCGTAGGTCCCTTTGAAAGGTGCTTTAGACATCTTGCCTTGTAAACAAGATTCACATACATCAAACGAATCCATTTCATTTGATTTCAAAAGTCCATTCTTTTGAAGTGTATGCATTCGGTTCTTGTTTATGTGACCAAGGCGACAATGCCATAAGTAGGAATCACTCAAATCCCTTTTGAGTTTCTTGGTGCTTGTATGGTACATTGAGCCACTAGATGATGTGTCATCATGAACCAATTCATAAATTCCATTTGAAGGCGAAGCCTTGAAATAGAATACATTATCTAAACAAACATGGATATCATCATTAATAAAATTAACATTAAAACCATATTGTTTCAAACGGGAAACAGAAATAATGTTTCGACACAAGTCGGGTGCATACAAAACATCATTCAAAATAAGTTCCATGCCACTTGGAAGTTTTAACACAAAGTCTCCTTGAGCTTTCACTTGTACTTTAGCTCCATTCCCCATGAAGAGACTTGATGTTCCCGTTTGCTTGTTACTTCTTTTGAACCCCTGCAAAGAATTGCAAATGTGAGTTCCACATCCAGTGTCTAATACCCATGTATTAGAAGAAGTAATACTAAGCTCTATATATACCATATATATATTACCTGAGGATTGCCCCGCATCCCTCTTTTCCTTCAACTCCTTAAGGTAGACCGGACAGTTTCGTTTCCAATGACCCATCTCACCGCAACCGAAACATGGGTCTTCCTTGGGGTTTGCCTTTTCCGCAACCTTTTGCTTTTTGTTCTTGTTCTTGGTTGGGGTAACCATCTTCACCTTTCCCTTGCCTTAATAGGCGGGTCTTTTTCTCTTAGCCACCTTAGGCTTAGAGGTGTTGTTACCTTTTGACCCGCCATCATTGATCATTAGCACGGGTGAAGCCCTTTTACCCATGCTTGTTTCGGCCGTCCTTAACATGCCATGAAGCTCACCGATGGTCTTATCCATCCCATTCATATTTTAATTAATTACAAATTGGTCAAACCTCTTTGACAAGGAGTTTAGGATAAGATCGGTGGCTAGCTCATTGGAAATGTTGAGGTTAAGACGGTTTGCGCGATCAATGAGGCTTTTCATTTTGAGGACATAGGAGGAGACGGATTGGGTGTCATCCATACGACATGCATGTAGCGCTCGAACCGTTTCGAAGCGCTCGACACGTGCTTGTTGAAGGAACATCTCCTTCAATTGCGTTATCATGTCATATGCACTATGATGTTCGAAATCCTTTTGGAGTTCGGGTATCATAGTCCCAAGCATTAGGCAACCAACTTGCACCGAATCGGCACAATATTTGTCATAGTAAGCCATGCCCTCCGTATCATCCATGTCGGGTTGATCGGGAATGGGGTCCTCCAACACATACGCTTTATCCTCGAGTTTGAGGACAATCCTAAGATTACGGAACCAATCCATAAAGTTCGTATGGTTGAGTTTGTCTTTCTCGAGGAGAGACCTTAACGATAGGTTGTTTAGGTTAAGTGGTGCGTTTTGCATGTTGTTGTTGTTATTAGCGGCCATCTACAAAATTAACAAAGTTCATTTAAGTATTGATTTCAAATTTAATCAATCAATACCCTTTAAATTTAATTGATATTTATTAAATTTTAGAATCCAACGGTAAACCAAATTTCGGTTAGGTGACCTTTATCCCGTTATTTGATTTAGCTAGGTAGTCATTATATGACAATTGCAATCCTTTTGCAACTTCTAAGTTATGGGATCATGCAATCCTTTTGCATGGCATATTATCCCATCAACGCCTATTTGTTCATCATGCTTCGGTGACCCTAAGTTCATGATTCCCAAATCAAGTCGTCCTACTTGTGCTAACGTGTAAATTCAACATACTAGTGGTTAGGTGACCTTTATCCCACAAGTGTGCGAAATTTACCTTAATCATATTAGTTTGCTCATAACGGTTAGGTGACCTTTATCCCATTAAGAGTTCCCTAATATTTTTAAGTGTTTGCACAAAAGGATGGCATTTAACTTGTTTGTCTTGGTGTTAAAGGGATTTTAAGTTTCATAATTTCTAGTTTGAGAAAACATATATGCCATACACCAACATGCATTTAGTGTATGGTTTATTTGAAATCCATTTTCAAGTCTAGTAATTTTAGCCAATTACTTGATATAAACCATTTTATATATATATGATCCTTATCATGTTCTTAATAACCGATTATTAATGTCCTTTTAGCCGTTTTTAATTTAACCAATTAAATTGTAGTTATGCTTGTTGTTAACTTGTGTGATAACTTGTAGTAGCAACATACACAATCCACAATCATACAAGAAATAAAACAACCACGCATGCAAACAAATGTGGTCACAATCAAGCCGATTTGGTAGACATTTGTTTAGCCGAAAACAAATGTCACCGGTTAAGGGTTATAACACTAAGTAGGAGATTTCAAAATCTCCCACTTAATCTTGCATCCAAATGCATCTTCCAAGTCTTCATCTTGTATCTTCATTTTTACAAAAAATATATCCTAATACATTTTTCTAGAAAATGAAAATACAACCTAATCTATTTTACATACCAAATATAAAATAAATTACATAACCATAATAATAAAATTACAAACCATATTGAATGAATATTACAACCACATGAATGAATTAATATTACATACCAAATGAATAGATTAATTCAACCAAACATGCAACCAAACAAACACAAGGTCAAGGCTTGATTGTGAACTCAACATGCAACCAAAATATGACCAAAGTGGAAGATCCAAAACCCATTTTGGGTCCCCAATATTTCGGCCAAAACATTTAACCCACCCAAAACTTTAATTTTTGCATTTTACTATCATGCATGTACATAAAATGCAAAATATAAAGTGAGTATAATAACCATCTCGAAGCATATTTCAACAACCTCGGCTCTAGATACCATTGTTGGGATTTAACAAGTTCAAAACACTTAAACTATATTTAGATTCAAATCAAAGCGGAAGCATGTTAATTACCATTTTAGAACTTGTATACCTTTAACCAATTAAAGTTAAATCCCAATTAGGATCAAGTTGTGAAACATACTTACAAACTACAAGTAAGAAAAGTGTTTATACCTTCTCCTAGCTTGTTGATAGATGATGATGAAGATGATGATGAATGGAGTTCCAAAACAATGAGACCTCAAGTAGTTATACCCCAAACTATGCACCAACACCCTTGCTATTAGTTAGGATTTTGTTTGACACTTGAATGAGCTTGCAAAAACCAAATGAAGAACCTCTTCTCCCCCTCCAAACCCCACGGCAATCAGCAGCTGTATGGGAGTGTTTTGTGCAGTTTTTTTCAAGTATAATTGCATGTGTGTTTGTCTACAAGAGTCAAGATGCTTACATATGGAATTGAGAAAGCATGGGTGAAAGATTCCAAGCCTAAAGCATGTGTATCTCATTCCCTATGCCACTTCCCTTTCAAGTATTATTAAATAAGTTTTATAAAATAAAAAAAAATACATTTTATAAAACTATACATAATACTTCCATATGTATATATATGTTATGTACATTTATTTTATAAAACCAAACTTTATAAAATGTAACATAACAAAATAAATTATTTAACCCATAAATAATTTAAACTCTTGTTATATAAATTATTCCATAATTTATATATACACATCAAGTAATCTTTTAGAAAACGATTTTCTTTAAAATTCAAGTGTCGCGTATTTGATCAATGATCCAATCGTTAAGATCAAATACGAATAATGTGTTGGTAAGCTTGTTATTGGGTATGACCCGACTTGGATCAAAACATATTAGCCACGTTAATTCAATATGTCTCTCGGGCATACGAAAAACCTTCAAATTCGTCATGAGTTAAATTAGGTCATGGAACTGAAATTACTTTACCGAAAAGAGGGGCGCATATTTTTGATAATATTTGATTGATAAAAGTGGGATAAAAAGCCAAAAAGATTTTTAATTTTATTTTTACCATGTTTTTAAAATTAATATTTAAATCTTAAATTAATATTGTAAACTTTGTAAAAACAATATATTTAAAATTGTAAATATTTGAAAAATTAATATAAGTTTGGTGTGAATTTATAATATGAATTTTTAAATTAAGTTTGGTGTGAATTTTTAATTTTTAAAATATGAATTTTTAATTTTATGCATTTCAAATTTTAAAGTTTGGTGTGAATTTTTAATATTAATTTTGAATTTTATATTTATATTGTGTGAATTTAAAAACAAAAATTTACTTTATCTCATTAAGTTAAAAATATGATTTTTAAAATTCGTCGTAAGTTGAAGACTAGGTCTTTGAACCGAAATTGCTTTACCCGAGGGAGGGACGAGAACTTTTATTATCATTATTTTTAATCTTATTGAATTAAAGTATGCCAAAAACATTAAAAAAACCCAAAAAAATCTTAGCTTTTAAAACAATCGCTACAAAAAGACAAAATTTTAAAATAAACGCCAATATATTTGGAAACTTTGGTAAAAATTTAATCATTTTCACACAAATCACCCTCAATAATTTAAATTGTTACTGATTTCTTGCAAATGAGGGCATTGCAAGATCTTAAATGCGGGAAGGGGTTAAATTCTTTCGGAGTTTAAAATTTTTATCTTAAACACTTGGTTACCATTAAAAATACTAGTAAAGCAGTAGTTGTATTAGAATCTAGTGCTCTCTGATAATAAAGAACAGCCCTAGTCTTATATACTGACTACCCAATTCTAGTAAAATTTTTAAAAATTTTCAATTAAATGCACTCAAAATCATGTTTATACATACTTATGAACAATAAAACTAGGTTTTAACACCGAAATTATTGTTACCTCAAAAAGGACATAAATTGAGAAACAAACCAAAATGTTAAAATTCATTTAAAATAGAATAGAGGACGATAAAAAGGAAAATAAAAGCCAAGTGTGGGAAAATTTACCAAGTTATCTTAAACTTATGTCACATATATCTGTAACAAATAACTGAAAATACTTTTGCTTTGGACTAAACTAAACTGTTTTACCCGAAGAAAGAAAAGAAGAGATGGATCTACACGATGAATCAATTCCATCATTAAAAGGAAGTAAAGTCTTCGAAAAAGACACGCGCTTCTTGATTTAGGTCATGAAGTTGTCGTCCAGACCAGCTGTAGGTTGACGAAAAATCTAGAAAAGTCATCACTAAAATCAGCAGGAAATCCACGGACCTCAGCATTAAATAGGGTCGCCAAGTGGTCAGATTTATCCTAACCATGAGAAGGATTTATCTCGTACAATGGGGGGGCACTATGCAAATTAGCTGGATAAGACTAATGAATCAGATCCCCAGAAAGGATAATCTCCTTAAAAGATAAAAAAATCAGCTTTTAAGCCTGATATTATTCAATCCTAGAGATTGACCTTAAAGATTGAGAATTCAAACTCATGGAATTCAATGATATCTAAACTCGTGCTTGAACGAGAAAATATTTTGATCAAAATTATAAACCGATTTGTATTCTGAAAACCCTATTTTCAATGCGTTCATTACCTTTGAACGTAAAATCCTAGGAATTCACCTGGAATTCATTAGGTCACCTGAACTAAATCGGGTGTCAACCGTAAGAACGGTGGTTGCATAGTGGTCAAAGACAGGACCTTGTGCCAGACCGAAAAATTATAAGGGTGAGCTTTACTATTGCTCCTACCAAGGATAGTAATTGCGTCCGACACGTTATAGACCATAATTAAAAGCATGTCAGGGGACATTGCCTTAACAGTTGCTTGTTCAACGCTTTCCTTTACAACCGGACGGTAGTTTACCGAAAGGTAATATACGGGACAAGTAAACTGGACGTGTTGCTTTCCAAATACAAGGTTAGCAAGTGGGTGACACAAAACCGCAAGTTTTGAGCTAAAATTTTCAAATCTGAAACCCACCAAGCCCACAAAAATATTTTGCAAACACCGGTGAAGGGTTATTCCAAAAGTCAAACTTGGTCAATGTGGTCAACTAAAGTCAACATAAGTAGGTTCATTGTCAAATATTGGTCAACATGTCAACCCTAAGTCAAACAATATGTTTTAGGTCATGAATAATCACTTTCACAATTTCAGTTTATCATTATGCTCAAAGTTCATGAACACGTAGCATATTTAGCACATTATCTCATAGTACAAAATTCAAGTAAATATGAAAAACTCCAGATCATAAATATACTTAAAATCGATTCCAAAAAGTCCGGCCAGGGACTCATACGATAATTAAAAGTCAGGAATCAGAAGGGATACATTTGGGGTTTGCCAAGTCAGTTTCTGACCGCTCACTGATTTCATTTTGGCTATAACCTGAGTTAGGAACATGCAATTGATACAAGACCAGTGGCTATAGTTCAAAGACAAGTCAAAGTAACACATATCAAAAATCTAGCAACTTTTGTTTAGCCAATTTGTACAGTTTATTCGTGCAAATTGAACATTCAGTTTTCAGCTCAAATCAGAATTCACATAAAGTACGGCTCTATTGTGCCCAATGAATAAGGTTTCAGAGATTAACATAAACTAACAATAAGTCATATATCATACAAGGTTATTTTCATGCAAGTGCTGTATAAAACTACCTTTACACTAAATCAAGCATATCTCGGGCTATACATAAGCAAACGACATGATATCCTAGTCTAAATTGAGGTTTTTTAAATTATCTTTCCAGTGGTATAAGTCTCACATGCCGATTCGTTGTCTATCAATTCCAGATTTCTGATCAAGCAATAAAAACACAACGATAATTCAAATTGACATAACTTAATCATACGGAAACGAAATCAAGCGAATCCAAAGCCTAAACTCAATAGTTTTTCGCAAGGAATCTGATTATAACATAATAATGAACATTTGAAAAACTTAATTTTTCTGATCAAGCAAATACAAATTCGTTTTTAAACGCTAGCGCATCAAACAATCAAAATAACGATTACAATTAACACGTACACGTATAGACTTGAGCTATTGACAACTGATAATGCTAAAAACGAACATATATTTCATAGCATTATTCCTCAAGAAAGACAAGCTTTAAGTTACAATTGTTCTATTTAAAAGTGATATTCGTTTAAATAATAAAAGGTGAAGACAAAAGACAGATTCGACGAATTGAAGACGCAAACGACCAAAAAGCTCAAAAGTACAAAAGACAATCAAAGAGGTTCCAATTATTGATAAGAAACGTCTCGAAATTACAAGAGTACAAGATTCAAAACGCAAAGTACAAGATATTAAATTGTACGCAAGGACGTTCGAAAATCCGGAACCGGGACCAGAGTCAACTCTCAACGCTCGACGCAACGGACTAAAAATTACAAGTCAACTATGCACATAAATATAATATAATATTTAAATAATTCTTATAATTATTTAATATATTATATTTATTTATAAAACCGTCGGTAAACAAAGAGCCAAACTTGTGTGAGCTGTAAAAGCAAACTCCGCGACTCACGGAGTTTGAATGCCAAAAATGCCGCGAGTCGCGGAGCCCCAAAGTATGAAACTCCCTATAAAAGCAACCGAATTCTGAGCATTTTTCATCCATCATATATCATTCTCTCTATCTATATACGTAAAATATATATATATATATATATATATATATATATATATATATATATATATATATATATATATATATATATATATATATATATATATAATTTATATTTTAATTTTAATTTTAATTTTAATCCTAATAATAAGGGTATGTTAGCGAATGTTGTAAGCGTGTAAGTCGAAATTCTGTCCGTGTAACGCTACGCTATTTTTAATCATTGTAAGTTATGTTCAACCTTTTTATATTAATGTCTCGTAGCTAAGTTATTATTATGCTTATTTAATCCGAAGTAATCATGATGTTGGGCTAATTACTAAAATTGGGTAATTGGGCTTTGTACCATAATTGGGGTTTGGACAAAAGAACGACACTTGTGGAAATTAGACTATGGGCTATTAATGGGTTTTATATTAACTAAACAATACCTTGTTAATTTAATATACAAACTTATAATTTGACGTATTTATATATAACCACATACGCTTAACTGGGTACGGTGGGCGGGATATCTATAAATACCAATAATTATTCATTTTACCGGATACGGAACTGGATTAAAAGTTAATAGACTTGTTGAAACAGGGGTGAATTACATTCAAGGGTAATTGGTGTAATTGTTAACAAAGTAGTAAAACCTTGGTTTACACGCAGTCGATAACCTGGTGTATTCATTAAACAAAGTATTAAAACCTTGTTACAATTCGAATCCCCAATTAGTTGGAATATTTGACTTCGGGAATAAGAATAATTTGACGAAGGCTTTCGCTCTTTATATTTATGACTGATGGACTATTATGGACAAATCCGTATGGACATATTAAATAATCCAGGACAAAGGACAATTAACCCATGGGCTTAAAAATTAAAATCAACACGTCAAACATCATGATTACGGAAGTTTAAATAAGCATAATTCTTTTATTTCATATTTTATTTCTTTTATTTTATATTTAATTGCACTTCTAATTATCGCATTTTTTATTGTTATTGTATTTAATTGCACTTTTAATTATTGTACTTTTTAATTATCGCAAGTTTATTTTATCGCACTTTTATTATTCGCAATTTCATTATCGTTATTTACTTTACGCTTTAATTTAAGTCTTGTATTTATTTTTAATATTTTACATTTGGTTTTAACTGTGACTAAAGTTTTAAAATCGACAAACCGGTCATTAAACGGTAAAAAAAACCCCCCTTTATAATAATAATATTTCTTATATATATATTTGTATTTTTATAAAAGTAAACTAATATAGCGTTAAGCTTTGTTTATAAAGATTCCCTGTGGAACGAACCGGACTTACTAAAAACTACACTACTGTACGATTAGGTACACTGCCTATAAGTGTTGTAGCAAGGTTTAAGTATATCCATTCTATAAATAAATAAATATCTTGTGTAAAATTTTATCATATTTAATAGTATTTCCTGCTAAAATTAATAGCTATTTCGTATACCCCGCTGCAAACATCAACAACATAACTATGAAACTCTCATGAAAATCAGATTTTAAGAATTAGGGTTTATGCAATTATACCTTAGATCGCTATAAGAATTGTACCAACGCGTAGAGGAGATCGAGAATTACAACGTTTGTTCTTGAGGTTTAACCAAAAAGTGAAAATTGAAGGTGATGGTATGGTGATGGTGATCGACGGCCAAGGAGGCCAGGGAGGGATCAACTGGAGTAAATTTTGTGAGGGTTTAATTAGTTTAGGTTAATCACACGTATTTATATCTAGCCTTAAAATAGATAAATACACATAAGTCCCTTAACTAATCCAACATTTAACAAAATAAAGGGGAGGGGGAGGGGTTTCGGCCGAACATGGCCCACATGGGTATCCCGGGATCTCGTTTTGCAATCCCGTGTAATCGTGGTCCGTTTTAAGTGTCGTTTAGTCGTACCGAAGGCCCAGAACGCTAACCCGATCGTTAAACGCAACCAATTGTTTAATTTATTAAAAACCCAATAAATTAAATATTTTAAAAAGTTAATAATTAATAAAATTAATTATTAAAATAAACCCGAGCGTTTCGTTGCTCAAAAAGCTATTATCAAAATCGTATCGTTTTTATCGTATTTCATTATCCGAAATATTTATTTGAATTAATGTCAACCCATATTAATTATTGAAACCCTCCGAGGATCAAGTACGCATTTCGCGTTCAAACTTTTACACAATATTTTACAAACTTACAATACCGCTTATTTTACATATAGCATGAAATATAGCACACAATAAATTTGATACAAGATGGTTGTGAAGATAATTCTAGCTAGTACACAAGTCGTTCAGCAAAGGCAATAAAGACACGTAATTCATACGTCCAGAAACAAGTCATGCATTCTGGTTTTACTAGGATTACTTCCCATCCTTGGTCTTGTGGAACATAACCGTTATGGCCGTTGATAAGACAGCGTGTTGTAACGTCATCAAAGGGACGAGGGTTATGTAATGTCCAACAGTCCCGTAACAATCTAAAAACCTCATTTCTTACCCCAATTACCGACTCCGTCACTTGTGGGAACGTTTTGTTTAATATTTGTAGCCCGATGTTCTTGTTCTCACTTTGGTGAGAAGCGAACATTACTAATCCGTAAGCATAACATGCTTCTTTATGTTGCATGTCAGCCGCTTTTTCTAAATCACGAAGTCCAATATTCGGATATATTGAGTCAAACTAATTTCTTAACCCATTGCGTAAAATAGCATTTGGGTTCCCCGCAATATATGCGTCAAAGTAAACACATCGTAACTTATGGATTTCCCAATATGATATCCCCCATCTTTCGAACGAAAGCCTTTTATAAACCAAGGCATTCTTGGAACGTTCTTCGAATGTCTTACAAACTGATCTCGCCTTAAATAGTTGTGCCGAAGAATTCTGACCGACTCTAGACAAGATTTCATCAATCATGTCTCCGGGTAGGTCTCTTAAAATATTGGGTTGTCTATCCATTTTGTGTTTTTATACTGTAAAATAGACAAGAGTTAGATTCATAAAAAAAATACTTATTAATACAAGCAATTTTTACATATATCATAAAGCATAAGCACACTATATTACTTATATTACACCACACGAATACAACTATCTTATTCCGACTCGCTTGTTTCTTCTTCTTCTTCGGTTTTGGTTCGTTTTGCCAAGTTTCTAGGGATATATGATGTTCCCCTAATACGAACCGTCGTTATCCACATTGGTTTAGAAAAACCTGGTGGTTTAGAGGTTCCCGGGTCATTATTACAACTTAAGGACTTCGGGGGTTGACGATACATATAAAGTTCATCGGGGTTGGAATTAGGTTTCTCTATTTTTATGCCCTTTCCCTTATTATTTTCTTTTGCCTTTTTAAATTTAGTTGGGGTAATTTCTATAACATCATCGGAATTCTCGTCGGAATCCGATTCATCGGAGAATTGGTAATCCTCCCAATATTTTGCTTCCTTGGCGGAAACACCATTGACCATAATTAACCTTGGTCGGTTGGTTGAGGATTTTCTTTTACTTAACCGTTTTATTATTTCCCCCACCGGTTCTATTTCTTCATCCGGTTCCGATTCTTCTTCCGGTTCCGATTCTTCTTCCGGTTCCGACTCTTCTTCCGGTTCCTCTTCGGGAACTTGTGAATCAGTCCACGAATCATTCCAATTTACATTTGACTCTTCATTATTATTAGGTGAGCCAATGGGACTTTTTCTAGAGGTAGACATCTATCACATAATATCAAACACGTTAAGAGATTAATATATCACATAATATTCACATGTTAAAAATATATAGTTTCCAACAAAATTTGTTAAGCAATCATTTTTCAAGTAAACACGGTCGAAGTCCAGACTCACTAATGCATCCTAAGAAACTCGATAAGACACACTAATGCAAAATTCTGGTTCTCTAAGACCAACACTCTGATACCAACTGAAATGTCCCGTTCTTATTGATTAAAAACGTTCCATATTAATTGATTTCGTTGCGAGGTTTTGACCTCTATATGAGACATTTTTCAAAGACTGCATTCATTTTTAAAACAAACCATAACCTTTATTTCATAAATAAAGGTTTAAAAAGCTTTACGTAGATTATCAAATAATGATAATCTAAAATATCCTGTTTACACACGACCATTACATAATGGTTTACAATACAAATATGTTACATCGAAATCAGTTTCTTGAATGCAGTTTTTACACAGTATCATACAAACATGGACTCCAAATCTTGTCCTTATTTTAGTATGCAACAGCGGAAGCTCTTAGTATTCACCTGAGAATAAACATGCTTTAAACGTCAACAAAAATGTTGGTGAGTTATAGGTTTAACCTATATATATCAAATTGTAACAATAGACCACAAGATTTCATATTTCAATATACATCCCATACATAGAGATAAAAATCATTCATATGGTGAACACCTGGTAACCGACATTAACAATAGATCTATCTTTAGGATTCACGTCAATAAGGGTGTCTGTTCCCTAATTCTTAGATTACCAGACTTAATAAAAAGGGGCATATTCGATTTCGATAATTCAACCATAGAATGTAGTTTCACGTACTTGTGTCTATTTTGTAAATCATTTATAAAACCTGCATGTATTCTCATCCCAAAAATATTAGATTTTAAAAGTGGGACTATAACTCACTTTCACAGATTTTTACTTCGTCGAGAAGTAAGACTTGGCCACTGTTGATTCACGAACCTATAACAATATATACATGTATATTAAAGTATGTTCAAAATATATTTACAACACTTTTAATATATTTTGATGTTTTAAGTTTATTAAGTCAGCTGTCCTCGTTAGTAACCTACAACTAGTTGTCCACAGTTAGATGTACAGAAATAAATCGATAAATATTATCTTGAATCAATCCACGACCCAGTGTATACGTATCTCAGTATTGATCACAACTCAAACTATATATATTTTGGAATCAACCTCAACCCTGTATAGCTAACTCCAACATTCACATATAGAGTGTCTATGGTTGTTCCGAAATATATATAGATGTGTCGACATGATAGGTCGAAACATTGTATACGTATCTATGGTATCTCAAGATTACATAATATACAATACAAGTTGATTAAGTTATGGTTGGAATAGATTTGTTACCAATTTTCACGTAGCTAAAATGAGAAAAATTATCCAATCTTGTTTTACCCATAACTTCTTCATTTTAAATCCGTTTTGAGTGAATCAAATTGCTATGGTTTCATATTGAACTATATTTTATGAATATAAACAGAAAAAGTATAGTTTTATAGTCGGAAAAATAAGTTACAAGTCGTTTTTGTAAAGGTAGTCATTTCAGTCGAAAGAACGACGTCTAGATGACCATTTTAGAAAACATAATTCCACTTTGAGTTTAACTATAATTTTTGGATATAGTTTCATGTTCATAATAAAAATCATTTTCTCAGAATAAAAACTTTTAAATCAAAGTTTATCATAGTTTTTAATTAACTAACCCAAAACAGCCCGCGGTGTTACTACGACGGCGTAAATCCGGTTTACGGTGTTTTTCGTGTTTCCAGGTTTTAAATCATTAAGTTAGCATATCATATAGATATAGAACATGTGTTTAGTTAATTTTAAAAGTCAAGTTAGAAGGATTAACTTTTGTTTGCGAACACGTTTAGAATTAACTAAACTATGTTCTAGTGATTACGAATTTAAACCTTCGAATAAGATAGTTTTATATATATGAATTGAATGATGTTATGAACATCATTACTACCTCAAGTTTAGTAGGTAAACCTACTGGAAGTGACAAGAAATGATCTAGCTTCAAGGGATCTTGGATGGCTTGAAAGTTCTTGAAGTAGGATCATGACACAAAAACAAGTTCAAGTAAGATTTTTACTCGAATTAAGATAGTTTATAGTTATAGAAATTGAATCAAAGTTTGAATATGAATATTACCTTGAATAAGAAAGATAACCTACTGTATATAACAAAGGTTTCTTGATCTTAGATGATTACTTGGAATGGATTAGAAAGCTTGGAAGTAAATTAGTAAACTTGAAGGGATTTTTGAAGTGTTCTTGAAGTGTTCTTCCTATGATGATTATAGCTTGATTCTTGAAGTAATTTTTGATGAATATGATGATTAAATACTGGAAAAATACGTTCATAATAGTGTGTGTGTGTTGAGAGAGAATTAGAAAGAGAATTGGAAGTGAAATGGAGTGAATGATGAGTGGTAATTGGTGAGTGGTGAGTGGGGTTAAAAGGAGTTCTAGTTAGTTGACTAGCTCATGGTAGAAGTTAAAATTGATTAGTCATACATGACATAATCAAGAGTGGAATCCCATGCTAGTTCCTATTGGTATATACCCATAGTAAGTACGTTTTGAAGCTGTGTATAATACGGGTAAGAATACGACTAGAATTCTTGATGAAAGAAAAGAATGGGATAGTAACTGTAACTATTTTCGTTAAGTATGAGTGTTTTGATATATGTCTTGAAGTCTTCCAAAAGTATTTTAATACATCTAAATACACTACATGTATATACATTTTAACTGAGTCGTTAAGTCATCGTTAGTCGTTACATGTAAGTGTTGTTTTGAAACCTTTAAGTTAACGATCTCAATTAATGTTGTTAACCCATTGTTTATTATATCTAATAAGATGTTAAATTATTATATTATCATGATATTATGATATATTAATATATCTTAATATGATATATATACATTTAAATGTCGTTACAACGATAATCGTTACATATATGTCTCGTTTCGAAATCCTTAAGTTAGTAGTCTTGTTTATATGAATATAACTCGTTGTTAATATACTTATGGAGATAATTACTTATCATAATCTCATGTTAACCATATGTATATCCATATATATATCGTCATGTCATTTTTACAAGTTTTAACGTTCGTGAATCGCCGGTCAACTTGGGTGGTCAATTGTCTATATGAAACATATTTCAATTAATCAAGTCTTAACAAGTTTGATTGCTTAACATGTTGGAAACATTTAATCATGTAAATATCAATCTCAATTAATATATATAAACATGGAAAAGTTCGGGTCACTACAGTACGTACCCGTTAAATAAATTTCGTCCCGAAATTTTAAGCTGTTGAAGGTGTTGACGAATCTTCTGGAAATAGATGCGGGTATTTCTTCTTCATCTGATCTTCACGCTCCCAGGTGAACTCGAGTCCTCTACGAGCATTCCATCGAACCTTAACAATTGGTATCTTGTTTTGCTTAAGTCTTTTAACCTCACGATCCATTATTTCGACGGGATCTTCGATGAATTGAAGTTTTTCGTTGATTTGGATTTCATCTAACGGAATAGTGAGATCTTCTTTAGCAAAACATTTCTTCAAATTCGAGACGTGGAAAGTGTTATGTACAGCCACGAGTTGTTGAGGTAACTCAAGTCGGTAAGCTACTGGTCCGACACGATCAATAATCTTGAATGGTCCAATATACCTTGGATTTAATTTCCCTCGTTTACCAAATTGAACAATGCCTTTCCAAGGTGAAACTTTAAGCATGACCATCTCTCCAATTTCAAATTCTATATCTTTTCTTTTAATGTCAGCGTATCTCTTTTGTCGACTTTGGGCGGTTTTCAACCGTTGTTGAATTTGGATGATCTTCTCGGTAGTTTCTTGTATAATCTCCGGACCCGTAATTTGTCTATCCCCCACTTCACTCCAACAAATCGGAGACCTGCACTTTCTACCATAAAGTGCTTCAAACGGCGCCATCTCAATGCTTGAATGGTAGCTGTTATTGTAGGAAAATTCTGCTAACGGTAGATGTCGATCCCAACTGTTTCCGAAATCAATAACACATGCTCGTAGCATGTCTTCAAGTGTTTGTATCATCCTTTCGCTCTGCCCATCAGTTTGTGGATGATAGGCAGTACTCATGTCTAGACGAGTTCCTAATGCTTGCTGTAATGTCTGCCAGAATCTTGAAATAAATCTGCCATCCCTATCAGAGATAATAGAGATTGGTATTCCATCTCTGGAGACGACTTCCTTCAAATACAGTCGTGCTAACTTCTCCATCTTGTCATCTTCTCTTATTGGCAGGAAGTGTGCTGATTTGGTGAGACGATCAACTATTACCCAAATAGTATCAAAACCACTTGCAGTCCTTGGCAATTTAGTGATGAAATCCATGGTAATGTTTTCCCATTTCCATTCCGGGATTTCGGGTTGTTGAAGTAGACCTGATGGTTTCCGATGCTCAGCTTTGACCTTAGAACACGTCAAACATTCTCCTACATATTTAGCAACATCGGCTTTCATACCCGGCGACCAAAAATGTTTCTTGAGATCCTTGTACATCTTCCCCGTTCCAGGATGTATTGAGTATCTGGTTTTATGAGCTTCTCTAAGTACCATTTCTCTCATATCTCCAAATTTTGGTACCCAAATCCTTTCAGCCCTATACCGGGTTCCGTCTTCCTGAATATTAAGATGCTTCTCCGATCCCTTGGGTATTTCATCCTTTAAATTTCCCTCTTTTAAAACTCCTTGTTGCGCCTCCTTTATTTGAGTAGTAAGGTTATTATGAATCATTATATTCATAGATTTTACTCGAATGGGTTCTCTGTCCTTCCTGCTCAAGGCATCGGCTACCACATTTGCCTTCCCCGGGTGGTAACGAATCTCAAAGTCGTAATCATTCAACAATTCAATCCACCTACGCTGCCTCATATTCAGTTGTTTCTGATTAAATATGTGTTGAAGACTTTTGTGGTCGGTATATATAATACTTTTGACCCCATATAAGTAGTGCCTCCAAGTCTTTAATGCAAAAATAACCGCGCCGAATTCCAAATCATGCGTTGTATAATTTTGCTCGTGAATCTTCAATTGTCTAGACGCATAAGCAATCACCTTCGTTCGTTGCATTAATACACAACCGAGACCTTGCTTTGATGCGTCACAATAAATCACAAAATCATCATTCCCTTCAGGCAATGACAATATAGGTGCCGTAGTTAGCTTTTTCTTCAATAACTGAAACGCTTTCTCTTGTTCATCCTTCCATTCAAATTTCTTCCCTTTATGCGTTACTGCAGTCAAGAGTTTTGCTATTCTGGAAAAGTCTTAGATGAACCTTCTGTAGTAACCAGCTAGTCCTAAAAACTGGCGTATGTGTTTCAGAGTTTTCGGGATTTCCCACTTTCCAACAGTTTCTATCTTTGCCGGATCCACCTTAATACCTTTTTTGTTCACTATGTGACCGAGGAATTGAACTTCTTCCAACCAAAATGCACACTTTGAAAATTTAGCGTACAATTTTCCCTTCCTCAATACTTCTAACACCTTTCTCAAATGTTCACCGTGTTCTTGGTCATTCTTTGAGTAAATAAGTATGTCATCAATGAAAACAATGACAAACTTGTCAAGGTATGGTCTACACACTCGGTTCATAAGGTCCATGAACACAGCTGGTGCATTAGTTAAACCAAATGGCATGACCATAAACTCGTAATGACCGTAACGTGTTCTGAAAGCAGTCTTTGGAATATCATCTTCTTTCACCCGCATTTGATGATACCCGAAACGTAAGTCAATCTTTGAATAAACAGACGAGCCTTGTAGTTGATCAAATAAGTCGTCGATTCTCGGTAGTGGGTAGTGGTTCTTGATGGTAAGTTTGTTCAACTCCCGGTAGTCGATACACAACCTGAATGTACCATCTTTCTTCTTGACAAACAAAACAGGAGCTCCCCACAGTGATGTGCTTGGTCAAATGAAACCATGCTCTAAAAGTTCTTGTAATTGGCTTTGCAGTTCTTTCATCTCGCTGGGTGCGAGTCTGTAAGGAGCACGAGCTATTGGTGCAGCTCTGGTACAAGATCTATCTGAAATTCAACGGATCGATGTGGGGGTAATCCCGGTAATTCTTTCGGAAATACATCGGGAAATTCTTTTGCGACGGGAACATCATTGATGCTCTTTTCTTCAGTTTGTACTTTCTCGACGTGTGCTAGAACAGCATAGCAACCTTTTCTTATTAGTTTTTGTGCCTTCAAATTACTAATAAGATGTAGCTTCGTGTTGCCCTTTTCTCCGTACACCATTAAGGGTTTTCCTTTTTTTCTCGTATAATGCGAATTGTATTTTTGTAACAAACGATCTCTGCTTTCACTTCTTT
Source organism: Rutidosis leptorrhynchoides (assembly GCF_046630445.1). NCBI lineage: Eukaryota > Viridiplantae > Streptophyta > Magnoliopsida > Asterales > Asteraceae > Rutidosis > Rutidosis leptorrhynchoides. The sequence goes on from NC_092335.1 coordinate 563,940,067, forward strand.
CAACCAGTCCATACCGATTATCACATCAAAACTCCCTAACTCTACAGGTATCAAATCAATCTTAAATGTTTCGCTAACCAGTTTAATTTCTCGATTCCGACATATATTATCTGCTGAAATTAATTTACCATTTGCTAATTCGAGTAAAAATTTACTATCCAAAGGCGTCAATGGACAACTTAATTTAGCACAAAAATCTCTACTCATATAGCTTCTATCCGCACCCGAATCAAATAAAACGTAAGCAGATTTATTGTCAATAAGAAACGTACCGGTAACAAGCTCCGGGTCTTCCTGTGCCTCTGCCGCATTAATATTGAAAACTCTTCCGCGGCCTTGTCCATTCGTGTTCTCCTGGTTCGGGCAATTTCTAATAATGTGGCCCGGTTTTCCACATTTATAACAAACTACATTGGCATAACTTGCTCCGACACTACTTCCTCCGCCATTACTCGTTCCGACACCATTTGTTCCTTTCGCTCTATTAACCCCTGGTCCGTAGACCTCACACTTCGCCGTGCTATGACCATTTCTTTTACACTTGTTGCAAAATTTGGTGCAGAACCCCGAGTGATACTTTTCACACCTTTGGCATAGCTGCTTTTGATTGTTGTTTTTGTTGCGGTTATTATTGTTGTTGGGATGATTGTTGTAGTTGTTGTTGTTGTTGTTGTTGTTGTTGTTGTTGTTGTTGTTGTTGTTGTTGTTGTTGTTGTTGTTGTTGTTCGGCCGTTTGTTGTAGTTGCGATTGATGTTGCGATTGTTGGGATAATTGTTGTAATTGCTGTTGTTGTTGTATTGGTGATTCTTATCACCGTTTTCCTCCCACTTTCTTTTGACTTGCTTCACATTGGCCTCTTCAGCAGTCTGTTCTTTAATTCTTTGTTCAATCTGGTTCACTAGTTTGTGATTCATTCTACATGCCTGTTGTATGGAGACAGGCTCGTGTGAACTTATATCTTCTTGGATTCTTTCCGGTAATCCTTTCACAAATGCGTCGATCTTCTCTTCCTCATCTTCGAATGCTCCCGGACACAATAGGCACAATTCTGTGAATCGTCTTTCGTACGTGGTAATATCAAATCCTTGGGTTCGTAACCCTCTAAGTTCTGTCTTGAGCTTATTGACCTCGGTTCTGGGATGGTACTTCTCGTTCATCAAGTGCTTGAATACTGACCACGGTAGTGCGTACGCATCGTCTTGTCCCACTTGCTCTAGATAGGTATTCCACCATGTTAACGCAGAACCTGTAAAGGTATACGTAGCGTACTTCACTTTGTCCTCTTCAGTACATTTACTTATGGCAAACACCGATTCGACCTTCTCGGTCCACCGTTTCAATCCGATCGGTCCTTCGGTTCCATCAATTTCCAAAGGTTTGCAGGCAGTGAATTCTTTGTAGGTGCATCCTACACGATTTCCTGTACTGCTAGATCCAAGGTTATTGTTGGTATGTAGCGCAGCCTGTACTGCGGCTATGTTTGAAGCTAGAAAAGTACGGAATTCCTCTTCATTCATATTCACGGTGTGTCGAGTAGTCGGTGCCATTTCCTTCAAAATAGTCAAATGGAACAAGTTAATCATACAGAATATTAAGAGTAGTTAATAGTATTTCGTAGCATAATATGAACTCATTTATAAAAGCTTTTTCTTCATATTAGCGTTTTATAAGTTTAAATTCGGGTAGTACCTACCCGTTAAGTTCATACTTAGTAGCTAATATACAATTCAACTACTACAATTCTATATGAAAAACTGATTATAATAATATTTCGCGTTCAAACTTTTACACAATATTTTACAAACTTACAATACCGCTTATTTTACATATAGCATGAAATATAGCACACAATAAATTTGATACAAGATGGTTGTGAAGATAATTCTATCTAGTACACAAGTCGTTCAGCAAAGGCAATAAAGACACGTAATTCATACGTCCAGAAACAAGTCATGCATTCTGGTTTTACTAGGATTACTTCCCATCCTTGGTCTTGTGGAACATAACCGTTATGGCCGTTGATAAGACAGCGTGTTGTAACGTCGTCAAAGGGACGAGGGTTACGTAATGTCCAACAGTCCCGTAACAATCTAAAAACCTCATTTCTTACCCCAATTACCGACTCCGTCACTTGTGGGAACGTTTTGTTTAATAGTTGTAGCCCGATGTTCTTGTTCTCACTTTGGTGAGAAGCGAACATTACTAATCCGTAAGCATAACATGCTTCTTTATGTTGCATGTCAGCCGCTTTTTCTAAATCACGAAGTCCAATATTCGGATATATTGAGTCAAACTAATTTCTTAACCCATTGCGTAAAATAGCATTTGGGTTCCCCGCAATATATGCGTCAAAGTAAACACATCGTAACTTATGGATTTCCCAATATGATATCCCCCATCTTTCGAACGAAAGCCTTTTATAAACCAAGGCATTCTTGGAACGTTCTTCGAATGTCTTACAAACTGATCTCGCCTTAAATAGTTGTGCCGAAGAATTCTGACCGACTCTAGACAAGATTTCATCAATCATGTCTCCGGGTAGGTCTCTTAAAATATTGGGTTGTCTATCCATTTTGTGTTTTTATACTGTAAAATAGACAAGAGTTAGATTCATAAAAAAAATACTTATTAATACAAGCAATTTTTACATATATCATAAAGCATAAGCACACTATATTACTTATATTACACCACACGAATACAACTATCTTATTCCGACTCGCTTGTTTCTTCTTCTTCGGTTTTGGTTCGTTTTGCCAAGTTTCTAGGGATATATGATGTTCCCCTAATACGAACCGTCGTTATCCACATTGGTTTAGAAAAAACTGGTGGTTTAGAGGTTCCCGGGTCATTATTACAACTTAAGGACTTCGGGGGTTGACGATACATATAAAGTTCATCGGGGTTGGAATTAGGTTTCTCTATTTTTATGCCCTTTCCCTTATTATTTTCTTTTGCCTTTTTAAATTTAGTTGGGGTAATTTCTATAACATCATCGGAATTCTCGTCGGAATCCGATTCATCGGAGAATTAGTAATCCTCCCAATATTTTGCTTCCTTGGCGGAAACACCATTGACCATAATTAACCTTGGTCGGTTGGTTGAGGATTTTCTTTTACTTAACCATTTTATTATTTCCCTCACCGGTTCTATTTCTTCTTCCGGTTCCGATTCTTCTTCCGGTTCTGATTCTTCTTCCGGTTCCGACTCTTCTTCCGGTTCCTCTTCGGGAACTTGTGAATCAGTCCACGAATCATTCCAATTTACATTTGACTCTTCATTATTATTAGGTGAGCCAATGGGACTTTTTCTAGAGGTAGACATCTATCACATAATATCAAACGCGTTAAGAGATTAATATATCACATAATATTCACATGTTAAAAATATATAGTTTCCAACAAAATTTGTTAAGCAATCATTTTTCAAGTAAACACGGTCGAAGTCCAGACTCACTAATGCATCCTAACAAACTCGATAAGACACACTAATGCAAAATTCTGGTTCTCTAAGACCAATGCTCTGATACCAACTGAAATGTCCCGTTCTTATTGATTAAAAACGTTCCATATTAATTGATTTCGTTGCGAGGTTTTGACCTCTATATGAGACGTTTTTCAAAGACTGCATTCATTTTTAAAACAAACCATAACCTTTATTTCATAAATAAAGGTTTAAAAACTTTTACGTAGATTATCAAATAATGATAATCTAAAATATCCTGTTTACACACGACCATTACATAATGGTTTACAATACAAATATGTTACATCGAAATCAGTTTCTTGAATGCAGTTTTTACACAGTATCATACAAACATGGACTCCAAATCTTGTCCTTATTTTAGTATGCAACAGCGGAAGCTCTTAGTATTCACCTGAGAATAAACATGCTTTAAACGTCAACAAAAATGTTGGTGAGTTATAGGTTTAACCTATATATATCAAATTGTAACAATAGACCACAAGATTTCATATTTCAATATACATCCCATACATAGAGATAAAAATCATTCATATGGTGAACACCTGGTAACCGACATTAACACGATGCATATATAAGAATATCCCCATCATTCCGGGACACCCTTCGGATATGATATAAATTTCGAAGTACTAAAGCATCCGGTACTTTGGATGTGGTTTGTTAGGCCCAATAGATCTATCTTTAGGATTCGCGTCAATTAGGGTGTCTGTTCCCTAATTCTTAGATTACCAGACTTAATAAAAAGGGGCATATTCGATTTCGATAATTCAACCATAGAATGTAGTTTCACGTACTTGTGTCTATTTTGTAAATCATTTATAAAACCTGCATGTATTCTCATCCAAAAAATATTAGATTTTAAAAGTGGGACTATAACTCACTTTCACAGATTTTTACTTCGTCGAGAAGTAAGACTTGGCCACTGTTGATTCACGAACCTATAACAATATATACATGTATATTAAAGTATGTTCAAAATATATTTACAACACTTTTAATATATTTTGATGTTTTAAGTTTATTAAGTCAGCTGTCCTCGTTAGTAACCTACAACTAGTTGTCCACAGTTAGATGTACAGAAATAAATCGATAAATATTATCTTGAATCAATCCACGACCCAGTGTATATGTATCTCAGTATTGATCACAACTCAAACTATATATATTTTGGAATCAACCTCAACCCTGTATAGCTAACTCCAACATTCACATATAGAGTGTCTATGGTTGTTCCGAAATATATATAGATGTGTCGACATGATAGGTCAAAAAATTGTATACGTGTATATGGTATCTCAAGATTACATAATATACAATACAAGTTGATTAAGTTATGGTTGGAATAGATTTGTTACCAATTTTCACGTAGCTAAAATGAGAAAAATTATCCAATCTTGTTTTACCCAAAACTTCTTCATTTTAAATCCGTTTTGAGTGAATCAAATTGCTATGGTTTCATATTGAACTCTATTTTATGAATCTAAACAGAAAAAGTATAGGTTTATAGTCGGAAAAATAAGTTACAAGTCGTTTTTGTAAAGGTAGTCATTTCAGTCGAAAGAACGACGTCTAGATGACCATTTTAGAAAACATACTTCCACTTTGAGTTTAACCATAATTTTTGGATATAGTTTCATGTTCATAATAAAAATCATTTTCTCAGAATAACAACTTTTAAATCAAAGTTTATCATAGTTTTTAATTAACTAACCCAAAACAGCCCGCGGTGTTACTACGACGGCGTAAATCCGGTTTTACGGTGTTTTTCGTGTTTCCAGGTTTTAAATAATTAAGTTAGAATATCATATAGATATAGAACATGTGTTTAGTTGATTTTAAATGTCAAGTTAGAAGGATTAACTTTTGTTTGCGAACAAGTTTAGAATTAACTAAACTATGTTCTAGTGATTACGAGTTTAAACCTTCGAATAAGATAGTTTTATATATATGAATCGAATGATGTTATGAACATCATTACTACCTAAAGTTTAGTAGGTAAACCTACTGGAAGTGACAAGAAATGATCTAGCTTCAAAGGATCTTGGATGGCTTGAAAGTTCTTGAAGTAGGATCATGACACAAAAACAAGTTCAAGTAAGATTTTTACTCGAATTAAGATAGTTTATAGTTATAGAAATTGAATCAAAGTTTAAATATGAATATTACCTTGAATAAGAAAGATAACCTACTGAATATATAACAAAGGTTTCTTGATCTTAGATGATTACTTGGAATGGATTAGAAAGCTTGGAAGTAAATTAGTAAACTTGAAGGGATTTTTGAAGTGTTCTTGAAGTGTTCTTCCTATGATGATTATAGCTTGATTCTTGAAGTGATTTTTGATGAAGATGATGATTAACTACTGGAAAAATACGTTCATAATAGTGTGTGTGTGTGTTGAGAGAGAATTAGAAAGAGAATTGGAAGTGAAATGGAGTGAATGATGAGTGGTAATTGGTGAGTGGTGAGTGAGGTTAAAAGGAGTTCTAGTTAGTTGACTAGCTCATGGTAGAAGCTAAAATTGATTAGTCATACATGACATAATCAAGAGTGGAATCCCATGCTAGTTCCTATTGGTATATACCCATAGTAAGTACGTTTTGAAGCTGTGTATAATACGGGTAAGAATACGACTAGAATTCTTGATGAAAGAAAAGAATGGGATAGTAACTGTAACCATTTTCGTTAAGTATGAGTGTTTTGATATATGTCTTGAAGTCTTCCAAAAGTATTTTAATACATCTAAATACACTACATGTATATACATTTTAACTGAGTCGTTAAGTCATCGTTAGTTGTTACATGTAAGTGTTGTTTTGAAACCTTTAAGTTAACGATCTCAATTAATGTTGTTCACCCATTGTTTATTATATCTAATAAGATGTTAAATTATTATATTATCATGATATTATGATATATTAATATATCTTAATATGATATATATACATTTAAATGTCGTTACAACGATAATCGTTACAAATATGTCTCGTTTCGAAATCCTTAAGTTAGTAGTCTTGTTTATATGTATATAACTCATTGTTAATATACTTATGGAGATACTTACTTATCATAATCTCATGTTAACCATATGTATATCCATATATATATCGTCATGTCGTTTTTACAAGTTTTAACGTTCGTGAATCGCCGGTCAACTTGGGTGGTCAATTGTCTATATGAAACATATTTCAATTAATCAAGTCTTAACAAGTTTGATTGCTTAACATGTTGGAAACATTTAATCATGTAAATATCAATCTCAATTAATATATATAAACATGGAAAAGTTCGGGTCACTACAGGCTAGGCACTTCTTTAGATTGGATACATGGAAAACGTCATGAATACCGCTGAGTGCTTGTGGCAGTTCCAATCTGTAAGCTACTGGTCCAACTCTTTCAGTTATCTCAAACGGTCTAACACATCTAGGACTCAGTTTACCTCGATTCCCAAATCGTACAACACCCTTCCAAGGTGATACCTTAAGCATAACCTTGTCACCAACTTGGAACTCTATGTCCTTCCGTCTAACATCGACGTAACTCTTCTGATGACTTCGAGCCGTTCTTAGTCATTCCTGAATCTGTAGGACTTTCTCAGTTGTCTCCTGAATAATCTCAGGACCAGTCTACTGACTATCTCCCAACTCGCTCCAACAAACGGGAGATCTACACTTCCTTCCGTACAACGCTTTGAAAGGTGCAGCTTTAATACTCGCATGGTAGCTGCTATTATATGAGAACTCAGCTAGTGGTAAATACTTATCCCATCCGTTTTCAAAATCAATAACACACGCTCTCAACATGTCCTCAAAAGTCTGAATAGTTCGTTCGCTCTGGCCATCCGTCTGGGGGTGATATGCTGTACTCATATCTAAACGGGTCCCCATTGCTTTCTGTAATGATTGCCAAAACCTGGAAGTAAATCTGCTATCGCGGTCGGATATAATGGATATCGGCACTCCATGCCTAGAGATGACTTCCTCAATGTAGATCTGAGCCAACTTCTCCATTTTATCAGTTTCCCTTATCGGTAAGAAGTGTGCGGACTTAGTGAGACGATCCATGATAACCCAAATAGTATCGTGACCTCTCGCCATTCTTGGTAGTTTCGTAATGAAGTACATAGAAATACCTTCCCACTTCCATTGGGGAATCTCTGGTTGAGTTAATAATCCTGATGGTTTCTGATGCTCAGCCTTGACTTTAGCGCAAGTCAAGCACTTCCCGACATAGGTAGCAATGTCAGCTTTCAAATTTGGCCACCAATAAAATGCCTTCAAATCTTGGTACATCTTATCTAATCCCGGATGAATTGAGTACCTTGACTTGTGTGCTTCCTCCAACACTAGTTCTCTCAATCCATCAAATTTTGGTACCCATATTCGATTAGCAAAGTACCGTGTTCCGTCCTCCTTGATTTCAAACTTCTTATCCATCCCTCTGAGAAATTCAACATCAACATTTTCTTGTTTCATGGCTTCTTGTTGTGCTTCGCAAATTTGTGATGTGAGATTCGTACGAACAACTATGTTAAGAGCTTTAACCCTAAGAGGTTTCTCTCGCTCCTTTCTGCTTAAGGCATCCACCACAACATTCGCCTTGCCCGGATGGTATTGAAGTTCGCAGTTATAATCGTTAAGTAGTTCCATCCAACGTCGTTGTCTCATGTTGAGCTGTTTTTGATCGAATATGTGCTGTAAACTCTTATGGTCAGTGAAGATAGTGAACTTGGTTCCAAACAGGTAGTGTCTCTACATTTTAAGTGCAAAGACAATATCTCCTAGCTCAAGGTCGTCCGTAGTGTAGTTCTGCTCGTGAATCTTTAACTGACGCGATCCATAAGCGACAACCTTGTTTTGTTGCATAAGCACGCAACCCATTCCTTGATGTGTGGCATCACAATAAACAACAAAATCTTCACTTCCCTCGGGTAGAGACAATACTGGTGCAGTTGTTAACTTCTCCTTCAACAACTGAAATGCAGTCTCTTGCGGTTCTGACCACTCAAACTTCTTGCCCTTATGAGTCAACGCAGTTAATGGTCAGGCGATCTTAGAGAATCCTTCAATGAATCTCCTGTAGTAACCAGCTAGACCTAAAAATTGCCTAATCTGCGTTGGCGTCTTTGGAGTTTCCCAATTCTTAACTGACTCAATCTTTGCTGGATCGACCTGTATTCCATTGGCCCCTACAACATGGCCAAGAAATTGTACTTCTGGTAACCAAAAGTCACACTTAGAGAACTTTGCATACAACTGATCTTCTCTAAGCATAGTCAATATCGAACGTAGATGCTGCTCGTGCTCTTCTCTATTCTTGGAGTATACCAATATATCGTCAATAAACACAATGACAAATTTATCTAGGTATGGCTTACACACATGGTTCATGAGGTCCATGAACACTGCTGGAGCGTTCGTCAAACCAAACGACATCACTGTAAACTCATAATGTCCATAGCATGTTCTAAATGCTGTCTTCGGGACATCAGCTTCTTTGACTCTCAATTGGTGATACCCGGATCTCAAATCAATCTTCGAATAACAACTGGATCCCTGCAGCTGATCAAATAAGTCATCAATCCTCGATAGCGGATACCGATTCTTGATTGTCAACTTGTTCAATTCTCTGTAGTCGATACACAATCTCATCGATCCATCCTTCTTCTTAACCAACAAGACCGGAGCTCCAACTCGGAAATTCATGGCTATGTGACCCATCTTCTAGTACCTGTCACAAATTAGGGCATTACAACTCTGATGTTCTTCACCACGGGAAGCTCTTGTAGTTCTAAAGGTGCAAGTCCGTATATTGTACGCGTAACGCGTGCAGCTGCTGGCACCAAATCAATCCAAAATTCGACTTCACGGTGGGGTGGATGTGTAACCTCCGGGTAATCTCTAATAGTTGGGAAATATTTGGGTCTCTTAAAGGTAAGCTCATCTTTACTCACATGTGCCAAAATTGCGAGATATTCTCATCCCATGTACTTCTGGACCTTCGAGTAATTAATGTAACATGACGGTGTACTAATCTCCCTCCGTACACCATTACCGTCGGTGAAAGGAATTCGAATAGTCTTCTGATCGTAGCTGCCTCGATTGTATCGTCAGATAACCAGTTTGTTTCAACCACTAGGTTAAAACTTCCCAGTTTGATAGTTCTATAGAGTACACGTTGTCTAAGGAAGGTACATGTTTATAAACGTTGTGACCAAATTCTCTAGCGTTAAAGCTTCTATCAGCACCGGTGTTGACAGCATATAAACAGTATGATCATTGAGTGAGAACAAACTGGTGACGAATTTCATGGAAAATGAAATGAACAAGGTGTAATGGTAACTCAAACAGAATCGGATATTTAATTGAAAAGGGTTGGTATAAACTCCCAGACGGGTGTGTCTCGCGGGAACATATGAAGTGTAGTTCGCGTCGATGTGTTCAAAGTTGGTTAGTGATGTTTGTGGGTATAATGAAAATGATTGCCGCTTGAAAAAAAAGTACGTTGGGACAGAATGAGAAAAGGATACTGTAACAAGTAGTATTACAAGTAGAAATGAGTGATGACGTTAACGATAAGTAGCGATGGGTTGTGATAAGCAGTGATGATAGTAGTGACATACAAGTTGTTAGATCGCATGCTCGCATCATAAGTATATACACATGTATTCTAATGCACCCAGTAAGGCATAATAGTCATCAGTCGGTAGGCTCGTGTTGGGGAAACAAAGTCATGAACGGTGGGTGACTGAACGATGGGTAAGTTGGAAATCGAGTAGACAATATTTACTACGTATTGTGCGGGCTGTTACCAGGAAATCCTCCTCTAAAAACTTATCAAAAATGAGTTGTGATGCACAGTAGCGAGCAGCAAAACGTGGAGGTGTGAGTAGTGACAAGTAGTACTTAGTAGTGGTAAATAGTAATGAGTAGTATTGAGTAGTAGCAAGTAGCAAGGGGTAGTAGTAAGTAGTATTTAGTAATGTCAAGCAGTGAGAAGTAGTGATCAATCGTGACTAGTGGTGGGAGGCGGCGTTGGGTAGTAGTTAGCAGTGATAAACAATTATGAGTGGTGGTATGAGATGACGAGTGTGTTTAAGTAGTGTCTTTATGGAGACAAGTAGTGATCGGTGGTGATGGACAGTGTCAAGCAGTGGCAAGTGGTGTCATGATTACAAGTTACTTATAAGTTATATTAACAATTAGTTTGCACATTGTATGTTTCTACTCACATTTGAGGTTATACGGTTTGTGTTCTAAACGTTGTTCATCCAAGTAACCTACTTGACTCGACCCCAATTCCTTATTTTGTGATGTCGGAACTTCTATATGAGTTACCGTAATGTAATCCCGGTCATCACATTACGCTATCTTGCATTTCCATTCGACATCGCTCCATAAGTTCAAGATGGCGTAGTCAACTTAATTTAGTTAAATCTGGCTTCGTGTGTACATATGTGTTTCGTCATATAGTATATTTAGTCTAAGTCCATATCGTATGCTATAAGGTGTATATGTATGTGGTGTAATGTGTAGCCCTACTTGTAGCATTGTGAAGCAAATAGTGCAGGTATGGTGTATAAAAGTCATCCAAAACACACGGATATAGACTAGACTTCACTAATGCGCCCTACGGTTAGACACACTAATGTATCCTAGTTCCCTATAGCCAAAGCTCTGATACCAAATGTAACACCCCATCAAAATCCCTTTGACGGAATGTTAACTCTGGCCCCAGTGTTTGGCTTGACTTCTACGTAACGGCAACAATTTACAGCGGAAGCAATTAATACCTGAGAATAACAACACACAAAAACAGGTCAACAGATAATGTTGGTGAATCTATAGCTTTAAAGTAATGTAACAGTATCTGAAAAACAGTTATCAGAAAAATAGTTTAGTTTCCTTGACCACGAGATTCTATCGTTTGCATAAACCGAGCACCTGAATACTAGCAATGACCCGAGTATAGAAGACACTATACCCGACCTTACCTCGTAAAATGTTATACACTTGTTCAAATGTATTTAATGTTTAAAGTAAATGCACCACTGTTTTTATAGCGGGTGAGGTTGTCAACCTAACGGATCCGTCCATCTAAATTGTGCTTACACCGATGGTATTAAAAGTATTCAAGTTAGAGGCTTTTTGAACAAACTCATTATGCATATATGTAGTACTCATGTCAATACAAAAGTATTTGAAAATGTAAATATAACAGCGTGTATTCTCATCCCTGAAAACATGTAAAAAGCGGGACTGTAGACTAACCTTTGAATAAAGCTCGGATTGAAAAGTGGACAATTAACTTGTACGGTTTATAGCCGAGTAATGCAACCTAAGTATACGTATTTATGTTGGTCAATATATGTATCTTAAATAAGTATGGTTTCATAGTGTACGTTGTCTTATTGCTCGACTCGACGCGTTTCAAAGTAAAAGTCAACTATATCATGCAAGTCATACAAAGTCAACCGAAGTCAAACCGAAAGTCAAACTTGGTCAATGTGGTCAACTAAAGTCAACATCAGTAGGTTCATGTCAAATATTGGTCAACATGTCAACCCTAAGTCAAACAATACGTTTTAGGTCATGAATAATCACTTTCACAATTTCAGTTTATCGTTATGCACAAAGTTCATGAACACGTAGCATACTTAGCACATTATCTCATAGTAAAAAATTCAAGTAAACATGACAAACTCCAGATCATAAATATACTTAAAATCAATTCCAAAAAGTCTGGCCAGGGATTCATACGATAATTAAAAGTCAGGAATCAGAAGGGATACATTTGGGGTTTGCCAAGTCAGTTTCTGACCGCGCACTGATTTCATTTTGGCTATAACCGGAGTTAGGAACATGAAATTGATACAATACCAGTGGAGATAGTTCAAAGACAAGTCAAAGTAACACATATAAAAAATATAGCAACTTTTGTTTAGCCAATTTGTACAGTTTATTCGTGCAAGTTGAACATTCAGTTTTCAGCTCAAATCAGAATTCACATAAAGTACGGCTCTATTGTGCCCAATGAATAAGGTTTCAGAGATTTACATAAACTAACAATAAGTCATATATCATGTTAAGTTTCATTTTCCAGAAGCATACATGCTCATGCAATTCACATAATCCACAGAGTACAAAACCGTGAGCAATTTGCAGATTCGATTTTCATTTAGTTAGTCACATTCTCACGCGATTATCCGAAGATCTAGATACAATTAGCCAATGATATCCACATGAAAGATGAATTAGTTTTTGTCTACTTTTCATATATGCAAATCTTTAATCACAGAAGTTAACACATTTTATCAAACAAGGTTATTTTCATGCAAGTGCTGTATAAAACTACCTTTACACTAAATCAAGCATATCTCGGGCTATACATAAGCAAATGACATGATATCCTAGTCTAAATTGAGTTTTTTTAAATTATCTTTCCAGTGGTATAATACTCACATGCCGATTCGTTGTCTAACAATTCCAGATTTCTAATCAAGCAACAAAAACACAACGATAATTCAAATTGACATAAAGCGAATCCAAAGCCTAAACTCAATAGTTTTTCGCAAGGAATCTGATTATAACATAATAATGAACATTTGAAAAACTTAATTTTTCTGATCAAGCAAATACAAATTCATTTTTAAACCCTAGCGCATCAAACAATCAAAATAACGATTACAATTAACACGTACGCGTATAGACTTGAGCAATTGACAACAAAACTATGAAACTCTCATGAAAATCAGATTTTAAGAATTAGGGTTATGCAATTATACCTTAGATCGCTAAAAGAATTATACCAACGCATAGAGGAGATCGAGAATTACAACGTTTGTTCTTGAGGTTTAACCAAAAAGTGAAAATTGAAGGTGATGGTGATCGATGGCCAAGGAGACCAGGGAGGGATCGACTGGAGTAAATTTTGTGGGGGTTTAATTAGTTTAGGTTAATCACAAGTATTTATATCTAGACCTAAAATAGAAAAATACACATAAGTCCCTCAACTAATCCAACATTTAACAAAATAAAGGAGAGGGGGAGGGGTTTCGGCCGAACATGGACCACATGGGTATCCCGGGCTCTCGTTTTGCAATCCCGTGTAATCGTGGTCCGTTTTAAGTGTCGTTTAGTCGTACCGAAGGCCCGGAACGCTAACCCGATCGTTAAACGCAATCAATTGTTTAATTTATTAAAAACCCAATAAATTAAATATTTTAAAAAGTTAATAATTAATAAAATTAATTATTAAAATAAACCCGAGCGTTTCGTTGCTCAAAAAGCTATTATCAAAATCATATCTTTTTTATCGTATTTCATTATCAGAAATATTTTTTTGAATTAATATCAACCCATATTAATTATTGAAACCCTCCGAGAATCAAGTATGCATTTAATACACGTAAACGCATAAAAGTTAAATAATCGCCGTTAAATAAACTAACAGAAGGTTAACAGAAGTAACGAAAAAATCAGGGTTGTTACAAGTGTGTTCGTTTTGGTGCAAGCACCATTTCCCTTAACCTCAGGTAGATTTCAGCAGCATAATCGATGTTTCTATTGAACAGCAACCCATGACCCATCTTTAGCTCAAAATCTGAGCATTGATTAAAGCTACCGGACTTTTGGCTGATGCACTGGGTCAGTAGTCCAAAGAAATAGTACCACAACGGTGGCATGTGCTTCCTTAACGGTGTATGACCAATTGGACTAGTATATCCAATAGTTTCCAGCACTTGCCTCCTGAAATCATCACTTAACAAATGGTCCACCAGGTAATTGAAGAGCACGTCAAATTGCATCAACGGTGATAGAGCAAGTTAAGTTTTCGGTAACCATGGCATGAATACATGAAGCATTCTATTGAGTGGTGGCCATGGTGGCAGTGTACCAGAATCTGCCTAAGCAGGCTGGATAAAGTCGAGAAGGAACTCCGGTGATAGATCTCGCCAAAGGGCATCGCCTGATGTAGTCGATCAAAGTCTCATAGCCCATGTTGGCTTTAGATTTGGGGATGGAGAGAGCATGTGCAGCATTGCCTCTAGATAGGCGAATGAGATCATGTGCTAGAGCATTAGCAGCCTTAACAAGGCTTGGATGAAGATTGAACAATAGTCCCTGTTCAATCTGTTCCTCTGGTGCCGGTGGAGGTTGTTGCTCTGGTTGAGGTTGTTCAGGTTGTTGTTGCTGCTGTTGTTGTTCATCCGGTTGGTTCTCTATGGGTGGTGAGTGTTGTTGGACTGTCATTGATGATTGCGGAAAATGAATGTATGAAAGATTTGAAAATTTAGGGATTTTTAAGAGAGAAAGGTAAATTTGAAGAGTTAATAACCCAAGATTATTATGAGAAAAGGATCGCCTTATTTAACCTTTCGAATTGGTGGAAAAAGTGTAGGAGAGAGAAAAATGGCAACTGTCATCTGCAGGCGCATGGGCAGATGTGACAGACTAACACGTTTTCGAGGGGACACAGACTGTTGACATGACGTATAATCGGATTGAACACTCATACCTCCCATTAAGCATTAAATGCTTAATTCAAAATGAAGTTAAAGACCACAAAATAAAGTTTGTATTAAATACAAAGATTCCTTTTTACATTTAATATGTAATGAATTTAATTTAAATCATTGGGAGTAAATGAGTTTCAGTTTTAATGTATCATTTTAGTATAGAGATCTATTTATTATTTCTTGTTAGACAATAACCATCATATAAAAGACCTTGTTGTACTGATTGTTTGATATGTAGGCAGTAAGTAAAGAATTTGTGACTTACTGGTTTGCCCTACATGTTGTAGAACCAGCACACCAACAAAATTGTCTTTTATATTAAAGTTCAAGCATACCCAGCTCAGAGATGAGATAGTTAAAACGTTTCTCATGTAAGGGCTTTGTGAAGAGATCTACTAACTGCTGGTATGTTGAAATAAAATGTAGCTCCACATCTCCTTTTCAAACATGATCCTTTATGAAGTGATATCGAACATCAATGTGCATGGTCCTTGAATGCATCACAGGATTGTTGGTAATACCAATTGCACTGATGTTTTCACAGTAGATTGGAGTTTTTGTAACATGAACACCATAGTCCTTTAGCTAGCTTTGCATCCATAGTACTTGAGCAGTACAACTACCAGCAGAGACATATCCTTCCTCAGCAGTAGATGTGGACACAGTATTTTGCTTTTTGCTTGTCCAGCTGACTAGCCTACCACCCAGTAACTGGCAACCACCAGTAGTACTTTTCCTGTCTATTTTACACCCTGTAAATTCAGCATTTGAATACCCAATTAACTCAAAATCCTGGTCTGGGGTATCAAAGACCACGTTTAGCAGTACCTTTCAGATACCTAGATATCCTTTTTACTGCTAGCAAATGTGACTCTTTAGGATCAGCTTGATATCTGGCATAGAAACATGTGGCAAACATAATATCTATTCTACTGGGTGTGAGATAAAGTAGGGACCCAATCATACTTCTATATTCAGTGATATTGACTGGTTCACCATTAGGATCAGCATCTATTTTTATGGATGCTGCCATTGAAGTCCCTATATCTTTTAAACAGGTCAGACCAAATTTCTTTAGCATATCTTTGATATATTTATCTTGACTTATAAATATTCCATCATCAAGTTGTTTAATCTGCAACCCAAGAAAGTATTGCAGATCTCTTTGTAAACTCATTTCATATTTCTTTGACATATGTTTTGAAAATTCTTAACAATGTGTTTCATTTTTAGAACCATAAATAATATCATCCACATATATCTGTACCAGTAAGAGATCACCATCTATCTCCTTTGAGAACAGAGTGGTATCAATTGTTCCAACTTTAAAACCTAAACCAATGAGATACACATGAAGTGTCTCATACCATGCTCCTGGAGCCTGTTTAAGGCCACAGAGAGCTTTGTCTAACTTTTAGACATGGTCTGGATATTTTCTGCTTACAAAACCAGGTGGCTGCTTGACAAAGACTTCTTCTTACAGCTTCACATTTAGAAATGCAGATTTAACATCCATCTGGAATACTCTAAAGTTCATCTTAGCAGCATATGCCAAGAATAATCTGATTGCTTCCATCCTAGCCACTGGTGCATACATTTCTCCATAGTCTAACCCTTCTTCCTTTCTAAACCCTTGAGCTACCAATCTAGCTTTGTTTCTTATCACAATCCCATCTTCATCCATCTTGTTCTTAAACACCCATTTGGTACCAATGATTTTCTTTGTCTTATCTTCTAGTTTAGGTACCAATCTCCATACTTTGTTCCTATCAAATTGAGTAAGTTCATCTTGCATTGCTCCTACCCAGCTAGGATCTTTAAGTGCTTCTTAAAGAGATGTAGGTTCAATGGTAGACACAAAATTCACATGCATACAAAAATTGCTTGTTGCATGTCCTGTTGTTTTTACACCACTAGCCAGATTACCAATAACTTGTTCAATTGGATGCTCCTTTTTCCATCTAGTGTTATGAACAGGTGAGCTTGTTGTGGAACACACAACATCTTGATCATCAGCTGGTTCAGAAGTATAAGCAGCAGTGGGAGACAGCTGTTCATTGCGAGTGTAACCAGTACCAGCTTGTGATCCTTCAGAACCAGTAGACCTATGCTCAAGTTGTAAAACTTCAGTTGAGCCAGTAGGTGCACTTGGTTTAGATACAGATGGAACAGAGTGTTCCATCTCATCATCAAAAAACCCAGCAACATGGATTGGTGAGGGATTTGCTGCTGGTTCTTCTTCATCATTTAGAGCTTGCTGATTAGGCTCTTCAAACAGTAACTGCTCGAATTCTTGACTAGAAGATGAAGTAGGGGCAGTTTCATCAAATGTAACATTAATGGATTCTTCAAAACAACCCCTTCTTTTATTGAAAACCCTATATGCCTTTGACATGTTGGATCATCCAAGAAATATACCTTCATCAGCTTTAGCATCAAACTTGCCAAGCTGGTCCCTATTGTTCAGAATGAAACAGGGAGTGCCAAATACATGAAGAAACAAAATTGAGGGTCTTCTTCCTTTGAGAACTTCATAAGCAGTTTTCTGATGTCTCTTCACTATTAATGATCTATTCTGGGTAAAGCAGGCAGTGTTCACAGCTTCTGCCCAGTATGAATTTTTCAACCCAGACTCAGCCAACAATGATCTTGCTGCTTCAATGAGAGTTCTGTTTCTCCTTTCTGCAACACCATTCTGTTGAGGTGTTCTCACAGCAGAAAAGTTCTGTGAAATACCTTTGTCAACACAAAATTCTTCTAATGTAGCATTTCTGAATTCTGTACCATGATCACTTCTTAGTTGCTTCACCAGTTGTCCATTCAGTAGTTCCATTCTTTTGATTAAATTGATAATTTCTTCAGTAGATTCACTCTTTTGCTTCAAAAAGAATACCCAAGTGTATCTGGAATATTCATCAACAATTACCAGTGTATACTTCTTCCCACTACAGCTGGCTATCTATATGAAGTAGGTGAAATGGTTTTTCAACAGATGAAATCTGCTTTGACTTGAATGAGGCATGGTGATGCTTCCCTTTTTTCACATCTAGGACACAATCTGTCCTTCACATAAGACATTGTGGGTAGCCCAGACACCAAACTTTTACTAGATAATTTTTGAATATCTTTAAAGTTAAGATGTGAGAGTCTCTTGTACCATAACCACTTGAGGTTATCTGCTGCCTTTGAATAAAAACAAGTATCAGTTGTTGTGACTGCTGTGTTCATGTCAATTTGATACATGTTCTCATGTCTTTTTGCTGTTAGCAGTGGCTTCCCTGTCTTATCAAAAATAGTACCAATCTTCCTTCTGAATTGGACTATCTTACTTTTGCTTATCAGTTGGCTTATGCTAAGTAAATTTTGTTTAAGCCCAACGACATATGCTACATTTGAAAATGTAACATTCCCATTTGTTAAAGTACCAAAACCCTTTGTATAACCCAACGAATTATCACCATATGAAACAACTGGACCATCTTTTTCTTGATAGTCCATCAGTAGGGACTTACATCATGTCATATGTCTCGAACATCCACTATCGAGATACTAGATTTGCTTGTTTTGAATGCCCTGAACAGTAGCTAAGAGACTAGTTCTTTTTGGGAACCCATCCAAGGATGGATTCTGGAAGAGTTATCTTATATGCTTTCTTCTTTACTGCTTAGTTGATTGTGGGGTAGCAGCGTTGGGGTTCATAACATGGGTACATTGATGGGACAAGTGAGCTTTGCTGCCACATTTGTAGCGTTTTCTCACTTTTGGTCTCGGTAGTTGGTTTGCAGTAGAAGTACTGGGTGACTGGTTCTACTGCTGGCTTTCGGTGACTATCAGTAGTAGTTGGTTGAGCTTCACAGTCAGTACCTCAACAATAGATGTCTCAGTACTTGACTCTACAGATTTAGCTTTTCCCTTATGGGCAGCTTTTGGCTTGGAACCAGTACCATTAACATGATTTACTGCTTTGCTTTGGGATTTGGACTTACCGGTGTGGGAAGTTACTGGTTTGTCTTCAGCTGCTGGTTGACCAGCAGAAGTCATTTTAGACTTCCCAGTGTCATGATTTGCTGGTTTGTCTGTAGTTACTGGTTGGCCAGTATGACTTTCATCAATAGGCTCAGCAGTCAGACAGCTAGAAGATTTAACTGGTTCTAGATTTCTCTTGTTATTCTCAGTTATTTCCTTCTTGATTTGTCTTTCTTTGGGAGTCATATGGTAAATGCTTGAGGGATCAGTAGTTTCGTCAATTGAAGTAGTGGTTTCCTTCGCTTTTACTTCACTCTCCAAGATTTCTTTCATGGACGGTGGTGGGGTCTCGGTAGGTCTGACAAACTTATTTATTATGACCTTTTTACCCTTAACTATCTTAGCAAAGGTATTTGGCAAGACAGCTCTAGGATCAGTTTCAAGAATGGGGTCTATAAAAGTAACTTCTGCAAGAGCAGCAGTAGCATAGTCACCAGCAAAGAAGGCTTCAACTTGGGCAGGCACCTGCTCATTTACACATTTAGCTGTGCGTTGAGCAGATGTACACCATGAAGCAACAACCTTTTTGAGGTCGTTTAGCTGGTTCTTAACATCTGCTGCCTCAACATGAAGAGACTTTAAAGCAAAATTTTGTTTTTCTAGTTTTGAAATTTCATCCTTCAAGATTTTAATTTCATCAGTTTTTCCTTTAAGTTTTTCATTTAAAGATTTATTATCATTTTTCAAAACTTCTTCATGTTTAATACCTCTGCAAAGATCAACTCTTAGGTAGTCAAACATTTCAGCTTTTTCATCGTCAGTATAAGTTCGAAAATTATCAAACTTATACAGCGTTTCAGATTTTCATTGAGGTGAATCCTTCTTCAGGTCAGCTTCCCTCATATCAGACACAAATTGTAGTGACCCGAACTTTTCCATGTTTATATATATTAATTGAGATTGATATTTACATGATTAAATGTTTCCAACATGTTAAGCAATCAAACTTGTTAAGACTTGATTAATTGAAATATGTTTCATATAGACAATTGACCACCCAAGTTGATCGGTGATTCACGAACGTTAAAACTTGTAAAAACTATATGATGACATATATATGGATATATATATATAGTTAACATGATACTATGATAAGAAAACATATCATAAAGTATATTAACAATGAACTACATATGTAAAAACAAGACTACTAACTTAATGATTTTTAAACGAGACATATATGTAACGATTATCGTTGTAAAGACATTTAATGTATATATATCATATTAAGAGATATTCATACATGATAATATCATGATAATATAATAATTTAAAATCTCATTTGTTATTATAAACATTGGGTTAACAACATTTAACAAGATCGTTAACCTAAAGGTTTCAAAACAACACTTACATGTAACGACTAACGATGACTTAACGACTCAGTTAAAATGTATATACATGTAGTGTTTTAATATGTATTTATACACTTTTGAAAGACTTCAATACACTTATCAAAATACTTCTACTTAACAAAAATGCTTACAATTACATCCTCGTTCAGTTTCATCAACAATTCTACTCGTATGCACCCGTATTCGTACTCGTACAATACACAGCTTTTAGATGTATGTACTATTGGTATATACACTCCAATGATCAGCTCTTAGCAGCCCATGTGAGTCACCTAACACATGTGGGAACCATCATTTGGCAACTAGCATGAAATATCTCATAAAATTATAAAAATATGAGTAATCATTCATGACTTATTTACATGAAAACAAAATTACATATCCTTTATATCTAATCCATACACCAACGACCAAAAACACCTACAAACACTTTCATTCTTCAATTTTCTTCATCTAATTGATCTCTCTCAAGTTCTATCTTCAAGTTCTAAGTGTTCTTCATAAATTCCAAAAGTTCTAGTTTCATAAAATCAAGAATACTTTCAAGTTTGCTAGCTCACTTCCAATCTTGTAAGGTGATCATCCAACCTCAAGAAATCTTTGTTTCTTACAGTAGGTTATCATTCTAATACAAGGTAATAATCATATTCAAACTTTGGTTCAATTTCTATAACTATAACAATCTTATTTCAAGTGATGATCTTACTTGAACTTGTTTTCGTGTCATGATTCTGCTTCAAGAACTTCGAGCCATCCAAGGATCCATTGAAGCTAGATCTATTTTTCTCTTTTCCAGTAGGTTTATCCAAGGAAATTAAGGTAGTAATGATGTTCATAACATCATTCGATTCATACATATAAAGCTATCTTATTCGAAGGTTTAAACTTGTAAACACTAGAACATAGTTTAGTTAATTCTAAACTTGTTCGCAAACAAAAGTTAATCCTTCTAACTTGACTTTTAAAATCAACTAAACACATGTTCTATATCTATATGATATGCTAACTTAATGATTTAAAACCTGGAAACACGAAAAACACCGTAAAACCGGATTTACGCCGTCGTAGTAACACCGCGGGCTGTTTTGGGTTAGTTAATTAAAAACTATGATAAACTTTGATTTAAAAGTTGTTATTCTGAGAAAATGATTTTTATTATTAACATGAAACTATATCCAAAAATTATGGTTAAACTCAAAGTGGAAGTATGTTTTCTAAAATGGTCATCTAGACGTCGTTCTTTCGACTGAAATGACTACCTTTACAAAAACGACTTGTAACTTATTTTTCCGACTATAAACCTATACTTTTTATGTTTAGATTCATAAAATAGAGTTCAATATGAAACCATAGCAATTTTATTCACTCAAAACGGATTTAAAATGAAGAAGTTATGGGTAAAACAAGATTGGATAATTTTTCTCATTTTAGCTACGTGAAAATTGGTAAAAAATCTATTCCAACCATAACTTAATCAACTTGTATTGTATATTATGTAATCTTGAGATACCATAGACACGTATACAATGTTTCGACCTATCATGTCGACACATCTATATATATTTCGGAACAACCATAGACACTCTATATGTGAATGTTGGAGTTAGCTATACAGGGTTGAGGTTGATTCCAAAATATATATAGTTTGAGTTGTGATCAATACTGAGATACGTATACACTGGGTCGTGGATTGATTCAAGATAATATTTATCGATTTATTTCTGTACATCTAACTGTGGACAACTAGTTATAGGTTACTAACGAGGACAGCTGACTTAATAAACTTAAAACATCAAAATATATTAAAAGTGTTGTAAATATATTTTGAACATACTTTAATATATATGTATATATTGTTATAGGTTCGTGAATCAACAGTGGCCAAGTCTTACTTCCCGACGAAGTAAAAATCTGTGAAAGTGAGTTATAGTCCCACTTTTAAAATCTAATATTTTTGTGATGAGAATACATGCAGGTTTTATAAATGATTTACAAAATAGACACAAGTACGTGAAACTACATTCTATGGTTGAATTATCGAAATCGAATATGCCCCTTTTTATTAAGTCTGGTAATCTAAGAATTAGGGAACAGACACCCTAATTGACGCGAATCCTAAAGATAGATCTATTGGGCCTAACAAACCCCATCCAAAGTACCGGATGCTTTAGTACTTCGAAATTTATATCATATCCGAAGGGTGTCCCGGAATGATGGGGATATTCTTATATATGCATCTTGTTAATGTCGGTTACCAGGTGTTCACCATATGAATGATTTTTATCTCTATGTATGGGATGTGTATTGAAATATGAAATCTTGTGGTCTATTGTTACGATTTGATATATATAGGTTAAACCTATAACTCACCAACATTTTTGTTGACGTTTAAAGCATGTTTATTCTCAGGTGAATATTAAGAGCTTCCGCTGTTGCATACTAAAATAAGGACAAGATTTGGAGTCCATGTTTGTATGATATTGTGTAAAAACTGCATTCAAGAAACTGATTTCGATGTAACATATTTGTATTGTAAACCATTATGTAATGGTCGTGTGTAAACAGGATATTTTAGATTATCATTATTTGATAATCTACGTAAAGCTTTTTAAACCTTTATTTATGAAATAAAGGTTATGGTTTGTTTTAAAAATGAATGCAGTCTTTGAAAAACGTCTCATATAGAGGTCAAAACCTCGCAACGAAATCAATTAATATGGAACGTTTTTAATCAATAAGAACGGGACATTTCAGTTGGTATCCGAGCGTTGGTCTTAGAGAACCAGAATTTTTCATTAGTGTGTCTTATCGAGTTTGTTAGGATGCGTTAGTGAGTCTGGACTTCGACCGTTTTTACTTGAAAAATGATTGCTTAACAAATTTTGTTGGAAACTATATATTTTTAACATGTGAATATTATGTGATATATTAATCTCTTAACGCGTTTGATATTATGTGATAGATGTCTACCTCTAGAACAAGTCCCATTGACTCACCTAATAATAATGAAGAGTCAAATGTAAATTGGAATGATTCGTGGACTGATTCACAAGTTCCCGAAGAGGAACCGGAAGAAGAGTCGGAACCGGAAGAAGAATCGGAACCAGAAGAAGAATCGGAACCGGAAGAAGAATCGGAACCGGTGGGGGAAATAATAAAACGGTTAAGTAAAAGAGAATCCTCAACCAACCGACCAAGGTTAATTATGGTCAATGGTGTTTCCGCCAAGGAAGCAAAATATTGGGAGGATTACCAATTCTCCGATGAATCGGATTCCGACGAGAATTCCGATGATGTTATAGAAATTACCCCAACTGAATTTAAAAAGGCAAAAGAAAATAATAAGGGAAAGGGCATAAAAATAGAGAAATCTAATTCCAACCCCGATGAACTTTATATGTATCGTCAACGCCCGAAGTCCTTAAGTTGTAACAATGACCCGGGAACCTCTAAACCACCAGGTTTTTCTAAACCAATGTGGACAACGACGGCTCGTATTAGGGGAACATCATATATCCCTAGAAACTTGGCAAAACGAACCAAAACCGAAGAAGAAGAAACGAGCGAGTCGGAATAAGATAGTTGTATTCGTGTGGTGTAATATATGTAATATAGTGTTCTTATGCTTTATGATATATGTAAAAATTGCTTGTATTAATAAGTATTTTTTTTTATGAATCTAACTCTTGTCTATTTTACAGTTTAAAAACACAAAAGGATAGACAACCCAATATTTTAAGAGACCTACCCGGAGACATGATTGATGAAATCTTGTCTAGAGTCGGCCATAATTCCTCGGCACAACTATTTAAGGCGAGATCAGTTTGTAAGACATTCGAAGAACGTTCCAAGAATGTCTTGGTTTATAAGAGACTTTCGTTTGAAAGATGGGGGATAGCACATTGGGAAACCCATAAGTTACGATGTGTTTACTTTGACGCATATATTGCGGGGAACCCAAATGCTATTTTACGCAACGGGTTAAGAAATTATTTTGACTCAATATATCCGAATATTGGACTTCGTGATTTAGAAAAAGCGGCTAACATGCAACATAAAGAAGCATGTTATGCTTACGGATTAGTAATGTTCGCTTCTCACCAAAGTGAGAACAAGAACATCGGGCTACAACTATTAAACAAAATGTTTCCACAAGTGACGGAGTCGGTAATTGGGGTAAGAAATGAGGTTTTTAGATTATTACGGGACTGTTGGACATTACGTAACCCTCGTCCCTTTGACGACGTTACAACACGCTGTCTTATCAACGGCCATAACGGTTATGTTGCACAAGACCAAGGATGGGAAGTAGTCCTAGTAAAACCAGAATGCATGACTTGTTTCTGGATGTATGAATTACGTGTCTTTATTGCCTTTGCTGAACGACTTGTGTACTAGCTAGAATTATCTTCACAACTATCTTGTATCAAAGTTATTGTGTGCTATATTTCATGCTTTATGTAAAATAAGCGGTATTGTAAGTTTGTAAAATATTGTATAAAAGTTTGAACGCGAAATATTATTATAATCAGTTTTTCATATAGAATTGTAGTAGTTGAATTGTATATTAGCTACTAAGTATGAACTTAACGGGTAGGTACTACCCGAATTTAAACTTATAAAACGCTAATAAGAAGAAAAAGCTTTTATAAATGAGTTCATATTATGCTACGAAATACTATTAACTACTCTTAATATTCTGTATGACTAACTTGTTCCATTTAACTATTTTGAAGGAAATGGCACCGACTACTCGACACACCGTGAATATGAATGAAGAGGAATTCCGTACTTTTCTAGCTTCAAACATAGCCGCAGTACAGGCTGCGCTACATACCAACAATAACCTTGGATCTAGCAGTACAGGAAATCGTGTAGGATGCACCTACAAAGAATTCACTGCCTGCAAACCTTTGGAATTTGATGGAACCGAAGGACCGATCGGATTGAAACGGTGGATCGAGAAGGTCGAATCGGTGTTTGCCATAAGTAAGTGTACTGAAGAGGACAAAGTAAAGTACGCTACGCATACCTTCACAGGTTCTGCGTTAACATGGTGGAATACCTATCTAGAGCAAGTGGGACAAGACGATGCGTACGCACTACCGTGGTCAGCATTCAAGCACTTGATGAACGAGAAGTACCGTCCCAGAACCGAGGTCAATAAGCTCAAGACAGAACTTAGAGGGTTACGAACCCAAGGATTTGATATTACCACGTACGAAAGACGATTCACAGAATTGTGCCAATTGTGTCCGGGAGCATTCGAAGATGAGGAAGAGAAGATCGACGCGTTTGTGAAAGGATTACCGGAAAGAATCCAAGAAGATATAAGTTCACACGAGCCCGCCTCCATACAACAGGCATGTAGAATGGCTCACAAACTCGTGAACCAAATTGAAGAAAGAATTAAAGAACAGACTGCTGAAGAGGCCAATGTGAAGCAAGTCAAAAGAAAGTGGGAGGAAAACGGTGATAAGACTCACCAATACAACAACAACAGCAATTACAACAATAATCGCAACAATTATCCCAACAATCGCAACATCAATCGCAACTACAACAAACGGCCCAACAACAACAACAGCAACTACAATAATCATCCCAACAACAATAATAACCGCAACAACAACAACAATCAGAAGCAGCTATGCCAAAGGTGTGAAAAGAATCACTCGGGGTTCTGCATCAAATTTTGCAACAAGTGTAAAAGAAATGGTCATAGCGCGGCGAAGTGTGAGGTCTACGGACCAGGGGTTAATAGAACGAAAGGAACAAATGGTGTCGGAACGAGTAATGGCGGAGCAAGTAGTGTCGGAGCAAGTTATGCCAATGTAGTTTGTTATAAATGTGGAAAACCGGGCCACATTATTAGAAATTGCCCGAACCAGGAGAACACGAATGGACAAGGCCGTGGAAGAGTTTTCAATATTAATGCGGCAGAGGCACAGGAAGACCCGGAGCTTGTTACGGGTACGTTTCTTATTGACAATAAATCTGCTTACGTTTTATTTGATTCGGGTGCGGATAGAAGCTATATGAGTAGAGATTTTTGTGCTAAATTAAGTTGTCCATTGACGCCTTTGGATAGTAAATTTTTACTCGAATTAGCAAATGGTAAATTAATTTCAGCAGATAATATATGTCGGAATCGAGAAATTAAACTGGTTAGCGAAACATTTAAGATTGATTTGATACCAGTAGAGTTAGGGAGTTTTGATGTGATAATCGGTATGGACTGGTTGAAAGAAGTGAAAGCGGAGATCGTTTGTTACAAAAATGCAATTCGCATTATACGAGAAAAAGGAAAACCCTTAATGGTGTACGGAGAAAAGGGCAACACGAAGCAACATCTTATTAGTAATTTGAAGGCACAAAAACTAATAAGAAAAGGTTGCTATGCTGTTCTAACACACGTCGAGAAAGTACAAACTGAAGAAAAGAGCATCAATGATGTTCCCGTCGCAAAAGAATTTCCTGATGTATTTCCGAAAGAATTACCGGGATTACCCCCACATCGATCTGTTGAATTTCAAATAGATCTTGTACCAGGATCTGCACCAATATCTCGTGCTCCTTATATACTCGCACCCAGCGAGATGAAAGAACTACAAAGCCAATTACAAGAACTTTTAGAGCGTGGTTTCATTCGACCAAGCACATCACCGTGGAGAGCTCCTGTTTTGTTTGTCAAGAAGAAAGATGGTACATTCAGGTTGTGTATCGACTACCGAGAGTTGAACAAACTTACCATCAAGAACCGCTACCCACTACCGAGAATCGATGACTTATTTGATCAACTACAAGGCTCGTCTGTTTATTCAAAGATTGACTTACGTTCCGGGTATCATCAAATGCGGGTGAAAGAAGATGATATTCCAAAGACTGCTTTCAGAACACGTTACGGTCATTACGAGTTTATGGTCATGCCGTTTGGTTTAACTAATGCACCAGCTGTGTTCATGGACCTTATGAACCGAGTGTGTGGACCATACCTTGACAAGTTTGTCATTGTTTTCATTGATGACATACTTATTTACTCAAAGAATGACCAAGAACACGGTGAACATTTGAGAAAGGTGTTAGAAGTATTGAGGAAGGAAGAATTGTACGCTAAGTTTTCAAAGTGTGCATTTTGGTTGGAAGAAGTTCAATTCCTCGGTCACATAGTGAACAAAGAAGGTATTAAGGTGGATCCGGCAAAGATAGAAACTGTTGAAAAGTGGGAAACCCCAAAAACTCCGAAACACATACGCCAGTTTTTAGGACTAGCTGGTTACTACAGAAGGTTCATCCAAGAATTTTCCAGAATAGCAAAACCCTTGACTGCATTAACGCATAAAGGGAAGAAATTTGAATGGAATGATGAACAAGAGAAAGCGTTTCAGTTATTGAAGAAAAAGCTAACTACGGCACCTATATTGTCATTGCCTGAAGGGAATGATGATTTTGTGATTTATTGTGATGTATCAAAGCAAGGTCTCGGTTGTGTATTAATGCAACGAACGAAGGTGATTGCTTATGCATCTAGACAATTGAAGATTCACGAACAAAATTATACGACGCATGATTTGGAATTAGGCACGGTTGTTTTTGCATTAAAGACTTGGAGGCACTACTTATATGGGGTCAAAAGTATTATATATACCGACCACAAAAGTCTTCAACACATATTTAATCAGAAACAACTGAATATGAGGCAGCGTAGGTGGATTGAATTATTGAATGATTACGACTTTGAGATTCGTTACCACCCGGGGAAGGCAAATGTGGTAGCCGATGCCTTGAGCAGGAAGGACAGAGAACCCATTCGAGTAAAATCTATGAATATAATGATTCATAATAACATTACTACTCAAATAAAGGAGGCGCAACAAGGAGTTTTAAAAGAGGGAAATTTAAAGGATGAAATACCCAAAGGATCGGAGAAGCATCTTAATATTCGGGAAGACGGAACCCGGTATAGGGCTGAAAGGATTTGGGTACCAAAATTTGGAGATATGAGAGAAATGGTACTTAGAGAAGCTCATAAAACCAGATACTCAATACATCCTGGAACGGGGAAGATGTACAAGGATCTCAAGAAACATTTTTGGTGGCCGGGTATGAAAGCCGATGTTGCTAAATACGTAGGAGAATGTTTGACGTGTTCTAAGGTCAAAGCTGAGCATCAGAAACCATCAGGTCTACTTCAACAACCCGAAATCCCGGAATGGAAATGGGAAAACATTACCATGGATTTCATCACTAAATTGCCAAGGACTGCAAGTGGTTTTGATACTATTTGGGTAATAGTTGACCGTCTCACCAAATCAGCACACTTCTTGCCAATAAGAGAAGATGACAAGATGGAGAAGTTAGCACGACTGTATTTGAAGGAAGTCATCTCCAGACATGGAATACCAATCTCTATTATCTCTGATAGGGATGGCAGATTTATTTCAAGATTCTGGCAGACATTACAGCAAGCATTAGGAACTCGTCTAGACATGAGTACTGCCTATCATCCACAAACTGATGGGCAGAGCGAAAGGACGATACAAACGCTTGAAGACATGCTACGAGCATGTGTTATTGATTTCGGAAACAGTTGGGATCGACATCTACCGTTAGCAGAATTTTCCTACAACAACAGCTACCATTCAAGCATTGAGATGGCACCGTTTGAAGCACTTTATGGTAGAAAGTGCAGGTCTCCGATTTGTTGGAGTGAAGTGGGGGATAGACAGATTACGGGTCCGGAGATTATACAAGAAACTACCGAGAAGATCATCCAAATTCAACAACGGTTGAAAACCGCCCAAAGTCGACAAAAGAGCTACGCTGACATTAAAAGAAAAGATATAGAATTTGAAATTGGAGAGATGGGCATGCTTAAAGTTGCACCTTGGAAAGGCGTTGTTCGATTTGGTAAACGAGGGAAATTAAATCCAAGGTATATTGGACCATTCAAGATTAATGATCGTGTCGGACCAGTAGCTTACCGACTTGAGTTACCTCAACAACTCGCGACTGTACATAACACTTTCCACGTCTCGAATTTGAAGAAATGTTTTGCTAAAGAAGATCTCACTATTCCGTTAGATGAAATCCAAATCAACGAAAAACTTCAATTCATCGAAGAACCCGTCGAAATAATGGATCGTGAGGTTAAAAGACTTAAGCAAAACAAGATACCAATTGTTAAGGTTCAATGGAATGCTCGTAGAGGACCCGAGTTCACCTGGGAGCGTGAGGATCAGATGAAGAAGAAATACCCGCATCTATTTCCAGAAGATTCGTCAACACCTTCAACAGCTTAAAATTTCGGGACGAAATTTATTTAACGGGTAGGTACTGTAGTGACCCGAACTTTTCCATGTTTATATATATTAATTGAGATTGATATTTACATGATTAAATGTTTCCAACATGTTAAGCAATCAAACTTGTTAAGACTTGATTAATTGAAATATGTTTCATATAGACAATTGACCACCCAAGTTGATCGGTGATTCACGAACGTTAAAACTTGTAAAAACTATATGATGACATATATATGGATATATATATATAGTTAACATGATACTATGATAAGAAAACATATCATAAAGTATATTAACAATGAACTACATATGTAAAAACAAGACTACTAACTTAATGATTTTTAAACGAGACATATATGTAACGATTATCGTTGTAAAGACATTTAATGTATATATATCATATTAAGAGATATTCATACATGATAATATCATGATAATATAATAATTTAAAATCTCATTTGTTATTATAAACATTGGGTTAACAACATTTAACAAGATCGTTAACCTAAAGGTTTCAAAACAACACTTACATGTAACGACTAACGATGACTTAACGACTCAGTTAAAATGTATATACATGTAGTGTTTTAATATATATTTATACACTTTTGAAAGACTTCAATACACTTATCAAAATACTTCTACTTAACAAAAATGCTTACAATTACATCCTCGTTCAGTTTCATCAACAATTCTACTCGTATGCACCCGTATTCGTACTCGTACAATACACAGCTTTTAGATGTATGTACTATTGGTATATACACTCCAATGATCAGCTCTTAGCAGCCCATGTGAGTCACCTAACACATGTGGGAACCATCATTTGGCAACTAGCATGAAATATCTCATAAAATTACAAAAATATGAGTAATCATTCATGACTTATTTACATGAAAACAAAATTACATATCCTTTATATCTAATCCATACACCAACGATCAAAAACACCTACAAACACTTTCATTCTTCAATTTTCTTCATCTAATTGATCTCTCTCAAGTTCTATCTTCAAGTTCTAAGTGTTCTTCATAAATTCCAAAAGTTCTAGTTTCATAAAATCAAGAATACTTTCAAGTTTGCTAGCTCACTTCCAATCTTGTAAGGTGATCATCCAACCTCAAGAAATCTTTGTTTCTTACAGTAGGTTATCATTCTAATACAAGGTAATAATCATATTCAAACTTTGGTTCAATTTCTATAACTATAACAATCTTATTTCAAGTGATGATCTTACTTGAACTTGTTTTCGTGTCATGATTCTGCTTCAAGAACTTCGAGCCATCCAAGGATCCATTGAAGCTAGATCTATTTTTCTCTTTTCCAGTAGGTTTATCCAAGGAAATTAAGGTAGTAATGATGTTCATAACATCATTCGATTCATACATATAAAGCTATCTTATTCGAAGGTTTAAACTTGTAAACACTAGAACATAGTTTAGTTAATTCTAAACTTGTTCGCAAACAAAAGTTAATCCTTCTAACTTGACTTTTAAAATCAACTAAACACATGTTCTATATCTATATGATATGCTAACTTAATGATTTAAAACCTGGAAACACGAAAAACACCGTAAAACCGGATTTACGCCGTCGTAGTAACACCGCGGGCTGTTTTGGGTTAGTTAATTAAAAACTATGATAAACTTTGATTTAAAAGTTGTTATTCTGAGAAAATGATTTTTATTATTAACATGAAACTATATCCAAAAATTATGGTTAAACTCAAAGTGGAAGTATGTTTTCTAAAATGGTCATCTAGACGTCGTTCTTTCGACTGAAATGACTACCTTTACAAAAACGACTTGTAACTTATTTTTCCGACTATAAACCTATACTTTTTCTGTTTAGATTCATAAAATAGAGTTCAATATGAAACCATAGCAATTTGATTCACTCAAAACGGATTTAAAATGAAGAAGTTATGGGTAAAACAAGATTGGATAATTTTTCTCATTTTAGCTACGTGAAAATTGGTAACAAATCTATTCCAACCATAACTTAATCAACTTGTATTGTATATTATGTAATCTTGAGATACCATAGACACGTATACAATGTTTCGACCTATCATGTCGACACATCTATATATATTTCGGAACAACCATAGACACTCTATATGTGAATGTTGGAGTTAGCTATACAGGGTTGAGGTTGATTCCAAAATATATATAGTTTGAGTTGTGATCAATACTGAGATACGTATACAATGGGTCGATTGATTCAAGATAATATTTATCGATTTATTTCTGTACATCTAACTGTGGACAACTAGTTATAGGTTACTAACGAGGACAGCTGACTTAATAAACTTAAAACATCAAAATATATTAAAAGTGTTGTAAATATATTTTGAACATACTTTAATATATATGTATATATTGTTATAGGTTCGTGAATCAACAGTGGCCAAGTCTTACTTCCCGACGAAGTAAAAATCTGTGAAAGTGAGTTATAGTCCCACTTTTAAAATCTAATATTTTTGGGATGAGAATACATGCAGGTTTTATAAATGATTTACAAAATAGACACAAGTACGTGAAACTACATTCTATGGTTGAATTATCGAAATCGAATATGCCCCTTTTTATTAAGTCTGGTAATCTAAGAATTAGGGAACAGACACCCTAATTGACGCGAATCCTAAAGATAGATCTATTGGGCCTAACAAACCCCATCCAAAGTACCGGATGCTTTAGTACTTCGAAATTTATATCATATCCGAAGGGTGTCCCGGAATGATGGGGATATTCTTATATATGCATCTTGTTAATGTCGGTTACCAGGTGTTCACCATATGAATGATTTTTATCTCTATGTATGGGATGTGTATTGAAATATGAAATCTTGTGGTCTATTGTTACGATTTGATATATATAGGTTAAACCTATAACTCACCAACATTTTTGTTGACGTTTAAAGCATGTTTATTCTCAGGTGAATATTAAGAGCTTCCGCTGTTGCATACTAAAATAAGGACAAGATTTGGAGTCCATGTTTGTATGATATTGTGTAAAAACTGCATTCAAGAAACTGATTTCGATGTAACATATTTGTATTGTAAACCATTATGTAATGGTCGTGTGTAAACAGGATATTTTAGATTATCATTATTTGATAATCTACGTAAAGCTTTTTAAACCTTTATTTATGAAATAAAGGTTATGGTTTGTTTTAAAAATGAATGCAGTCTTTGAAAAACGTCTCATATAGAGGTCAAAACCTCGCAACGAAATCAATTAATATGAAACGTTTTTAATCAATAAGAACGGGACATTTCACAAATGTACTACCATTATCATCCTCATCAGACTCCTCGACCTCCTTGGCCATCAAACATAACTTTTTAACAGAAGCATAGTGAAATGCCCCGTCCTAATCCATCTGGACGAAGTCATCAACATTTGATCCCAGAGCGATGATCGACTTCAAGTAATGTCCTTAAAATGAGCAAATGCACAGCGGAAGATTTCTTTCATACCTGAGAATAAACATGCTTTCAAGTGTCAACCAAAAGGTTGGTGAGTTCATAGGTTTATCTTAAAACAATAAAATTCATTATTTTGATAGACCACAAAATTTAAATGCTGCATGGTACAAATGGGCCTGAATCCTATACCCACCTGTAATGTACATGCTATATCTTTTAAATAGAGTACATCTTTCTCGTGTACGAAACCATTTTCATAAATCATAGTAACCGTACACATATTTTGTGCACAAAAATAACATACACATAATCTGTGTATAAAATCATTCTCTCGATATATAACATTCACATCAACTGGTGGCAATTATCATGTCCATATAATTCAATGGTGACAATTATCATGTCCACATAATTCAATGGTGGCAATTATCATGTCCACATAATTCAATTGTGGCAATTATTATGTCCACATAATTCAATAATAATCTGCAGAACTTCTGTCTGCACAATAATTCATTCGAGGAAGGTTTTGCTTGTGTCCATCTCATCAAACATTTATAAAAGCATTTCATGTATTCGCAGTTCAAAATATATTTCAAAAGCATTTAATAAAGTAGTTATAAAAACAGCGCATGTATTCTCAGTCCCAAAAATGTAAAGAGTAAAAGGGAATCAAATGAAACTCACCAATTGTATTTTGTAGTAAAAATACATATGACTAAATTGAACAATGCAGGGTTGGCCTTGGATTCACGAACCTATATTATTCATATATTTATTAAAACATATATTTGTAATCGAACAAGTTTAGATTTAATTATTAATTGTTATTTCAGTAACTTGTACGTTTCATTAATAACTAAATTAACTATATTTATTTTTATATACAATAAATAGATAATTAATATTTATTACAAACATTTTAATATAGTTATGTTTTATGTAAATAATATATTTTTATATAGAAAATCTTTATTTGATATATTAATAATTAATAATACTAATAATAATAGTGATAAGAATAATAATATTAGTGTTAAAAATAATAGAAATGATAATAAAAATAATAATGATAAAAATAATGATAATTCTAATAATAATAATAATGATAGTTCTAATAATAAAAATGATAATTTTTATATAAAAATTTAGTTTCAATAATATTACTACATACTTTAAAAATGATAATAATAATAATAATGATAATAAAAATGAGTAATAAGTAAACTACCTCCAAGAAGTAGCCCTTAAAAATAATGCCCAAGTCCGGGTTTGGACCCGCGACGTCCCGCTAACCCGATAACATTCCCAAATCAATCTTCCATTTATGACATCATCTAATCCCCCTAATGATAATCATATCATGATCATAATAATAATCATCATAATACACCATGATCATTGTTATCCTTTCGCCTCGTTTATTATCATACACCCGTCATCGTCATCATTCGAAAACACCACCATACTTCATCATCATTTATAACCGAAACAACATCGTTATCATACCATTAACATTAAAATTTATGTCAATGAATCATTAATAGATTACCAACGTTGTTTATACCATCAAAACTTTACTCCACTTATCTTCTAATCCTATAATCATAATATTAATCTACATCATCAAATCCGTATCTCCAGTCATCATCGAGCTTTATTTTCTATCATCACTTTCGTTCTAACATGTGTCATTATCTAAATTACCTCATCATCTTTCTCCTAATCGTATTCATCCTCAAGTTAATCCTATCATAATCTAAATCATCATACTCTTAATCATATCCTAACATCATCATGATTATCATTACTTAGTTTTGAAGCCAGTTTTGACACCGATCCAAAAGGCAGCACAAAGGGGCTTGCAAGTCATGATCCAACATAATGACAATTTAACAAGCCCCAAAAATTAAAAAAATAAATAAATAAATTTGTGAGCTGTTTGGTTTTTGTTTCGCATGAAGCCCGATCGAATAATAAAAAAATAGGTAGGAGTTAACCTCATTGTGGCACGTACAGTTTATCTTCTTTCAATCACCACATCACTTCGGTGACCCAATATGGTCGTCCACTTGCACAACAAATATTCTGACTTTTGTTTTCTAAAGAAGCTCTAATTCC
Source organism: Rutidosis leptorrhynchoides (assembly GCF_046630445.1). Lineage (NCBI taxonomy): Eukaryota > Viridiplantae > Streptophyta > Magnoliopsida > Asterales > Asteraceae > Rutidosis > Rutidosis leptorrhynchoides. The sequence goes on from NC_092335.1 coordinate 563,975,311, forward strand.
TTCAAGTTGCCAACTTTAACTGTGACCATACCAAACCCGATCAAAAAGTAGCCTTGCTAATCGGTCAACACAAACATGCACTCAATCCAGTAACTAAATATTTCATATTTATTTAATACTAATCTTATGTACTCTTTTAAATACGTAAACTACAAACATGGGACATAATGAGGCTTTTAATAACTCTTGCCATTAAGTTTAACTCATCATCAATCGGGCTAAAACTCTTTTAATTAGGATGGTATAATAATAGCTAGAATTTAGAGTTTCAAGATTACCCAACAAAGTGGTGGTTTGAATAGTGTGGTCATTTGATCTGCTCGAAACAAGAAGGTGAAATAAGTGTGGCAGCTTGTTGGGGCCTTCGTGCAGAGACAGAAACAATCATCGTTGCAGCAAGTAAACAACAAATATTATAGTAGGATAGTTCTGTTTTGGGTTGACAATGAAACAAGAACATAATTATTGGGTTTGATGTACACTGGTTAATAAAAAAAATGCAAGACGTAACGGGTGTTCAAGGGTGATAATAGATGGCGGTTTTATTGTTTTCAAGGTGATGGTAGTTTGTAAAAGAAAGGCGGTAAGGTGATTCTATGGTGGTGATTGTGGTGGTTTAAGATGGTAGCCGTGATGGTGGTTCACGATGGTTTATTGGATTATGGTAGAGATTTACGGTTAATATTTAGGAGAGAGTGATATAGAGAGAAAGAGATATAGTTGGTGGTGACAGCTTTGGTGATTCTCGGGTAAACAAGAAGTAGAGAAGAGAAGAAGGTATGCAGGGATGGTGGGTTTCTCAAATGACACAAAAATAGACAAAGAGAGAAATAGATGTGACTCAAAAGCAAACAGTGAAACAGTAATATAATTTACATTCCGTGATCTTAAATTGTTGGTATCCTACCGACAGTTTTCACGGACTGTGTTATATCGTGGTTCATTGCTAAACAGTTGACGTATAAAAGTGTTCCTAAAAATCCCAAATTTTTAGATTAAATATATTTAATTATTTCACTCATTAACTGCTTGAAACCTGATCAAAAAGGTTCGATAATTATTTATTTTCTGTTCCAATTTATGGGTATGGAGTACTAATATTTAATCTTAAAAAGGTCAAAATATTTTTTGAGAAATCTAAAATCTTCGTAATCAATTTACAGTCCAACTTTTATTCCAATCCCTCATGAACATGTACAATATCTATATTAAAACTAACAAAATATCAACCGAGTGTTACTGACGTTTACTAATTAAATTCGAAATCATTCATTTTCTATTTACTCTCTCTCTAAATATAATCAGTTTAAAAAAACAAGTTTTATCACATAAATATATATTATATATTTTAAAAAAAATAGATTTAATATTATTTTATATATTTACAAGTAGTATTTATAATAATATTTTTCATTATATCGCATATTATTTTACATATTTTTTTCCAACAATTAACTCATATATTAGTTCGATTAATATTTCAAATTATTATATATATATATATATATATATATATATATATATATATATATATATATATATATATATAAATATACATGTACCTATCTACAATTAGTTGTTCGTGAATCGTCGAGAACAGTCGCAGGTCAATTGAATATATGAAACAGTTCAAAAATTTTGAGACTCAGATTAACAGACTTTGCTTATCTTGTCAAAAAAATATAACATCGTATTAAGAGTTTGGTTTAAAATTAGTCAAAATTTTCTGGGTCACTACAGTACCTACCCGTTAAAGAAATTTCGTCCCAAAATTTGAGTGTGGTGGTCATGACTAACAATAAAATTGTTTTCATGACAACTATGAGTTGATAAATTGAGTTTTATCATTATTGACGAATATAGATAAAACGATTCGATTAGATGAAGTGTACGAATGAAGCTGTCACAACAGATTGAGATAGAGATTCAACTTTTGACGTAGTTACGGTGAAAATTAGAAAATAAGGTGCGTCTTAGCTTTTGACGTAGTCTTGGTTGAATTTCGGAATTCAAGGGATTTAAAGAAAATCTTCTAAATCTAAAAGATTTGATTCTTCGGCGAGTAAGGAAATTAAGATCTCTATAATTAAACACAGTGATCTGTCGCAATTACTCTGCCTGATATTTCCACTATAAATTTAAGCTCTTCCGTTCCATTATTCTCACCATTCCTATACTTTCTTTCTTAGTTCATACATCCAAAAGATTGTGAAAATGCTTAGTCCAGTTCTGATCCTTGTCCTTATCCTGACTATTGCAACAATCATTCTCCTTTTCCAACTTCCACCGAAGGAATCTGTTTTCTTTTACTTCGCCCTTGGTGTTATAGTGTTTTTAATTCTTCCGTGTCTTTATGTTGCGATAAACATTGATATACACGGTCTGTAATTTCCGTGTTGTTATTGGGCTTTATATCTCCCCTTATATTTCAATGTCCTTATTCCTATTTCCTACAATCATTGTCATCCACAGTTAATGCTCTCTTTTATTTACTGCGATTTATACCCCAATTTCTATTTCGGAGCTTTGTCCCTTCGTTTTTTTTTCTTCTTGCGATTAAACATCGCTTGTAATGGTTCAGAATTCGCAGATATAAACTTCGGAATGAACATTGTTAATGTTCTAAGAAGGAAATCGTAATGGCACGATTTGATTTGTCAAATTACCAGAATCACTGAGAATAGAACTATCAAGAATATATTTTCTTGATATGTTCGGAGGTGAAATAGAATGAACGAGTCGTGTAACATGGCACATGATGATGTTAGAGTCTGTGAATCATCACGTTTCATTAGAAACTCAGCATGACTTACTGTAATATAATCACGTTGATCAAGTGTCATTATATTATACTAACTTATGCATCAGTTCCCAACATTACTTCAATAATATTCATATTTTAATGCTCAAAAGTTTACAGAATATAGAAACTAACAGTTTCTATATGATGTAACACTGATAGCACGAAGAGGTTAATGATTTCAGATAAGAATAGTTATGAAAATATCTTCGGAAATATGGAAGATATTTATAATGAAAGATACGATGATATCTTAGAATTTCTAATATCGAAGGATGGTGAAGAAAATTTGTCCGCAAGAGTTTGGAGTCAGAAGCAAGGTATTTGATAAGAATTTCATCAGAAACAGAATCATCAGAATTCTTAATGTACAAGTTTAGTCCTTATGATTTGTTCAGAGACTCCTTCGTAGTTTGCTCAATCAGTTTTTTAGTTTCAAACTTTTTCTGAGCTTTGCCAACATACAATTCTTTATCATCAACTTTTGGCTGTTGAGGTCTTTTACGGTTGTCTACGGTTTCTGCTGCTTCATTCAGCTTTTTCAACATTCAGAGTATTGATTTGTAGACTGAGTGCTTTTTAGAATTTCAGAATGAAAGATCATAATTCTAAGAGATAGATGTTATACATATAACTGTTGATGTAGATATGCTGTGAGTTTTCAAAGTACTGATTGCTGATTCCCGGTATTTGGTATGGCAGTTTTCATTACAAGATGCGGATGATTACATGATGAGACTTCAATAGATAAATATACTGATTTGTCAGAGAGATTTAAACCAAAGAGAGACGAGGTTGCTGGTACATCTGTTGGTAATATGGTAAAATATAAAAGGTTCCCCGGTAACAATAAATGAGCACGCATATATATCAAGGTTATAGTAAGGTTGTTTCGAACGAAAAGTCAAAGTTATCTTGCTGGAGCTGTGACAAAATTCACTACTTTGAAAAGAGATTATCAAGTTATTTTGGGTAATAATAACATTAAGGAATTAGCACAACTACGTGTTAAACATTTATTCAGTTTCTGAAAGTTTTTTTTTTCCAGATGCATAACTATATGCATCAATCTTTTCTTCTGTAGATGAAGTGCGGTTGGTTCATCCTCTCGATTGAGGTGTTTTCAAGAATCATGAAAGGTTTGAACGCAGATTGTAATCGTCAAGATATAAACGAGGTTTAAAAATGAAATCAAGTGGCAAACTTGAAGAGTTGTTTAGTCTCATATGTTATAATCAATATTTTAATTCATTTTAATTGTCTAATGTTGGTAATCCATAGTTCAAAGTCCACAGTTAGCAATTCAATAATTCATATATAGTTTAATATATAACATTCGAATTAATTAATACGTATCGTGACCCGTGTACATGTCTCAGACTCGATCACAACTCAAACTATATATATTATTGTAGAATCAACCTCAACCCTGTATAGAGAACTCGATCATTACTGCATATAGAGTGTCTATGGTGATTCCAAATAATATATATAGATGCGTCGATATGATATGTCAAAAACTTGTATACGTGTCCTGATATTTAAAGTGCATAAAATAAATAACAGAAAATAAATGACGATAAATAAGGTGCGTAAAGTAAATAACAGAAATTAAATGACGATAAATAAAATTGTGATAAACAAACTGCGATAAAAAAATGTAATCAGTTAGCTAGGAACAGTTAGCGTGGATTCTTAACAAAATTTTTCGTAGTTAATTTGTTTGTTTCTAACAAATTTTATTTTGTCCAATGTTTTCTTTATTATGCCACTTGTTGAATTCTGGTAAATCAAAATCCATATATGAAATTGGATGAATATGGTTATTCTGCGGTGAACGGATACGTATATCGATGGATGTAAGTAGGATAGTAAACGACTGTTGAATCAGATTCGAAGAATGTACAGTGTAACTTATTACTGTGAAATCTGAATATTCCTTGGGTATTACCTACCCGTTAAAATATTTTGACCATTAACAGTTTGTACGAAAGAATTTTTAATTACAGTCTTTATGAAAAAATATATATACATATATATTTTCTTCAGATGTAATCATGGATTTAATGAGTCAATATGATATTAAACTCATTTGATTTACTGTTAGAACAAGAATATATAATCTCTAAAACATTAGAGATTACATAATTGCCATGTCGAACAAAGATAATTGATGTAGAATGATACGTAGTATGATGATTATAATCGAGGTACGGAATGAGATATTGGGGCATGAGGTGTTGAAACTTGTGTTGTTGGTGGTACTGTTGCTGAAGCTGGTACGTTTTGCTCCATATTTTCCAAGGCTACAACTCGGGTGTGAAGTTTTTTTGACTTATTACCTCGAGATGATTGTCGGTAGGAACGAGCGAGTGAATAAGGTTTAAAATTATGGATAGAATATAATCGTGGCGAGATATTCTGGAAATGAGTGTGAAAATGGTGTTACAAACAGGTTCGCCAGTAAGTGTTTCAGGATCATCGCCAAGAGGTAAATTCGGTTGATGGAAAGGATCGCTTTCTTCGCATCTCCATGGATTAAGTCGACTATGAACCCATCCTCAATTCATCCAGAATAGATGATGGCTAAATGGTTGATCCATTCTGGTTATACTGCTTTCGGAGCTTGAGTGAAAATCCATGTCGGAATAGCTGTTAGAATAACTATCGGAATAGCTATCGAAATCTGAGGGACTCGAACTGGTTGAGGGGTTCATCTCGTATGATCAGATGAAGGATTTTCGATAAGAAATAGATTATAGGATGTAGATTAGTACCCTGCAATATATAATTTACATATGCATATATAATACTAAAATCCCATAAGTTATGGAGGAATCTACGGAAGCTGTCAGGCAAAGGTAACAATAACAGATACGCTAAGATATGAATTTATCTATACACTGTCTATGCAATAGAGGCAGTAAGACATGTCTAGACTTTACGGATGATAAGAAAATAATTTTCGACAATAAATGATAAGCAAAACTTTTGACATGCAGACACGGTCGAAGTCCAGACTCACTAATGCATCCTAACGACTACTAGTTAGACACACTAATGCAAGACCTGGTTCACTAAGACCACCGCTCTGATACCAACTGAAATGCCCCGGCCTAATCCATCTGGACGAAGTCATCAACATTTGATCCCAGAGCGATGATCGACTCCAAGTAATGTCCTTAAAATGAGCAAATGCACTGCGGAAGATTTCTTTCATACCTGAGAATAAACATGCTTTCAAGTGTCAACCAAAAGGTTGGTGAGTTCATAGGTTTATCTTAAAACAATAAAATTCATTATTTTGATAGACCACAAAATTTAAATGCTGTATGGTACAAATTGGCCCGAATCCTATACCCACATGTAATGTACATGCTATATCTTTTAAATACAGTACATCTTTCTCGTGTACGAAACCATTTTCATAAATCATAGTAACCGTACACATATTTTGTGCACAAAAATAACATACACATAATCTGTGTATAAAATCATTCTTTCGATATATAACATTCACATCAACTGGTGGCAATTATCATGTCCACATACTTCAATGGTGGCAATTATCATGTCCACATAATTCAATGGTGGCAATTATCATGTCCACATAATTCAATTGTAGCAATTATCATGTCCACATAATTTAATAATAATCCGCAGAACTTCGGTCTGCACAATAATTCATTCGAGGAAGGTTTTGCTTATGTCCATCTCGTCAAACATTTATAAAAGCATTTCATGTATTCGCAGTTCAAAATATATTTCAAAAGCATTTAATAAAGTACTTATAAAAACAGCGCATGTATTCTCAGTCCCAAAAATGTAAAGAGTAAAAGGGAATCAAATGAAACTCACCAATTTTATTTTGTAGTAAAAATACATATGACTAAATTGAACAATGCAGGGTTGGCCTCGGATTCACGAACCTATATTATTCATATATTTATTAAAACATATATTTGTAATCGAACAAGTTTAGATTTAATTATTAATTGTTATTTTAGTAACTTGTACGTTTCATTAATAACTAAATTAACTATATTTATTTTTATATACAATAAATAGATAATTAATATTTATTACAAACATTTTAATATAGTTATGTTTTATGTAAATAATATATTTTTATATAGAAAATCTTTATTTGATATATTAATAATTAATAATACTAATAATAATAGTGATAAGAATAATAATATTAGTGTTAAAAATAATAGAAATGATATTAAAAATAATAATGATAAAAATAATGATAATTCTAATAATAATAATAATGATAGTTCTAATAATAAAAATGATAATTTTTATATAAAAATTTAGTTTCAATAATATTACTACATACTTTAAAAATGATAATAATAATAATAATGATAATAAAAATGAGTAATAAGTAAACTACCTCCAAGAAGTAGCCCTTAAAAATAATGCCCAAGTCCGGGTTTGGACCCGCGACGTCCCGCTAACCCGATAACATTCCCAAATCAATCTTCCATTTATGACATCATCTAATCCCCCTAATCATAATCATAATCATATCATGATCATAATAATAATCATCATAATACACCATGATCATTGTTATCCTTTCGCCTCATTTATTATCATACACCCGTCATCGTCATCATTCGAAAACACCACCATACTTCATCATCATTTATAACCGAAACAACATCGTTATCATACAATTAACATTAACATTTATGTCAATGAATCATTAATAGATTACCAACGTTGTTTATACCATCAAAACTTTACTCCACTTATCTTCTAATCCTATAATCATAATATTAATCTACATCATCAAATCCGTATCTCTAGTCATCATCGAGCTTTATTTTCTATCATCACTTTCGTTCTAACATGTGTCATTATCTAAATTACCTCATCATCTTTCTCCTAATCGTACTCATCCTCAAGTTAATCCTATCATAATCTAAATCATCATACTCTTAATCATATCCTAACATCATCATGATTATCATTACTTAGTTTTGAAGCCAGTTTTGACATCGATCCAAAAGGCAGCACAAAGGGGCTTGCAAGTCATGATCCAACATAATGACAATTTAACAAGCCCCAAAAATAAAAATAAATAAATAAATAAATTTGTGAGCTGTTTGGTTTTTGTTTCGCATGAAGCCCGATCGAATAATAAAAAAAATATGTAGGAGTTAACCTCATTGTGGCACGTACAGTTTATCCTCTTTCAATCACCACGTCACTTAGGTGACCCAATATGGTCGTCCACTTTCACAACAAATATTCTGACTTTTGTTTTCTAAAGAAGCTCTAATTCCTTCAAGTTGCCAACTTTAACTATGACCATACCAAACTCGTGACCCACATATACTTATTTATACTAAGTGCTCCTAGAGATAAAGTAGCCTTGCTAATCGGTCAACACAAACATGCACTCAATCCAGTAACTAAATATTTCATATTTATTTAATACTAATCTTGCGTACTCTTTTAAATACGTAAACTAGAAACATGGGACATAATTGTAGTGACCCGAACTTTTTCATGTTTATATATATATTAAATGAAATTGTTATTTACATGATTAAGTGTTTCCAACATGTTAAGCAATCAAACTTGTTAAGACTTGATTAATTGAAATAGGTTTCATATAGACAATTGACCACCCAAGTTGACCGGCGATTCACGAACGTTAAAACTTGAAAAAACTATATGATGACATATATATATATATATATATATATATATATATATATATATATATATATATATATATATATATATATATATATATATATATATATATATATATATAGTTAACATGATATTATGATAAGTAAACATATCATTAAGTATATTAAGAATGAACTACATATGTAAAAACAAGACTACTAACTTAATGATTTTGAAACGAGACATATATGTAACGATTATCATTGTAACGACATTTAATGTATATATATCATATTAAGATATATTAATGCATCATGATATCATGATAATGTAATAATTTAACATCTCATTTGATTTAATAAACAATGGGTTAACAACATTTAACAAAATTGTTAACCTAAAGGTTTCAAAACAACACTTACATGTAACGACTAACGATGACTTAACGACTCAGTTAAAATGTATATACATGTAGTGTTTTAATATGTATTCATACACTTTTGAAAGACTTCAAGACACTTATCAAAATACTTCTACTTAACAAAAATGCTTACAATTACATCCTCGTTCAGTTTCATCAACAATTCTACTCGTATGCACCCGTATTCGTACTCGTACAATACACAGCTTTTAGATGTATGTACTATTGGTATATACACTCCAATAATTAGCTCTTAGCCGCCCTTGTGAGTCACCTAACACATGTGGGAACCATCATTTGGCAACTAGCATGAAATATCTCATAAAATTACAAAAATATGAGTAATCATTCATGACTTATTTACATGTAAACAAAATTACACATCCTTTATATCTAATAAATATACCAACGACCAAAAACACCTAGAAACACTTTCATTCTTCAATTTTTTTTCATCTAATTAATCTCTCTAAAGTTCTATCTTCAAGTTCTAAGTGTTCTTCATAAATTCTACAAGTTCTAGTTTCATAAAATCAAGAATACTTCCAAGTTTGCTAGCTTACTTCCAATCTTATAGAGTGATCATCCAACCTCAAGAAATCTTTCTTATTTACAGTAATATATCTTTCTAATACAAGGTAATACTCATATTCAAACTTTGATTCAATTTCTATAACTATAACAATCTTAGTTCGAGTGGAAATCTTACTTGAACTTGTTTTCGTGTCATGATTCTGCTTCAAGAACTTTCAAGCCATCCAAGGATCCTTTGAAGCTAGATCCATTTTTTTCATTTCCAGTAGCTTTATTCAGAAAACTTGAGGTAGTAATGATGTTCATAACATCATTCGATTCATACATATAAAGCTATCTTATTCGAAGGTTTAAACTTGTAATCACTAGAACATAGTTTAGTTAATTCTAAACTTATTCGCAAACAAAAGTTAATCCTTCTAACTTGACTTTTAAAATCAACTAAACACATATATCTATATGATATGCTAACTTAATGATTTAAAACCTGAAAACACGAAGAACACTGTAAAACTGGACATACGCCATCGTAGTAACACTGCGGGCTGTTTTGGGTTAGTTAATTAAAAACTATGATAAACTTTGATTTAAAATTTGTTCTTCTGGAAAAATGATTTTTCTTATGAACATGAAACTATATCCAAAAATCATATATAAACTCAAAGTGGAAGTATGTTTTCTAAAATGGTCATCTAGACGTCGTTCTTTCGATTGAAATGACTATCTTTACAAAAATGACTTGTAACTTATATTTCCGACTATAAAACTATACTTTTTTGGTTTAGATTCATAAAATAGAGTTCCATATGAAACCATAGAAATTTGATTCACTCAAAACGGATTTAAAATGAAGAAGTTATGGGTAAAACAAGATTGGATAATTTTTCTTGTTGTAGCAACGTGAAAATTGGTAACAAATCTATATTAATCATATCCTAGCTAACTTATATTGTATTATACATGTATTCTAATATATTATGTAATCTTGGGATACCATAGACACGTATGCAAATGTTTTGACATATCATATCGACCCATGTGTATATATTATTTGGAACAACCATAGACACTCTATATGCAGTAATGTGGGAGTTAGCTATACAGGGTTGAGGTTGATTCCAAAAATATATATACTTTGAGTTGTGATCTAGCCTAAGACGTGTATACACTGGGTCGTGGATTGATTCAAGATAATATATATCAATTTTTTTCTGTACATCTAACGTTGGACAACTAGTTGTAGGTTACTAACGAGGACAGCTGACTTTATAAACTTAAAATATCAAAATGTATTAAAAGTGTTGTAAATATATTTTGAATATACTTTGATATATATGTACATATTTGTTATAGGTTCGTGAATTGACCAGTGGCCAAGTCTTACTTCCCGACGAAGTAAAAATCTGTGAAAGTGAGTTATAGTCCCACTTTTAAAATCTAATATTGTGATGAGAATACATGCAGGTTTTATAAATAATTTACAAAATAGACACAAGTACGTGAAACTACATTCTATGGTTGAATTATCAAAATCGAATATGCCCCTTTTTATTAAGTCTGGTAATCTAAGAATTAGGGAACAGACACCCTAATTGATGCGAATCCTAAAGATAGATCTATTGGGCCTAACAAACCCCATCCAAAGTACCGGATGCTTTAGTACTTCGAAAGTTATATCATATCCGAAGGGTGTCCCAGAATGATGGGGATATTCTTATATATGCATCTTGTTAATGTAGGTTATCAGGTGTTCACCATTTGAATGATTTTTATCTCTATGTATGGGATGCGTATTGAAATATGAAATCTTGTGGTCTATTGTTACGATTTGATATATATATATATATATATAGGTTAAACCTATAACTCACCAACATTTTTGTTGACGTTTAAAGCATGTTTATTCTCAGGTGAATACTAAGAGCTTCTGCTGTTGCATACTAAAATAATGACAAGATTTGGAGTCCATGTTTGTATGATATTGTGTAAAAACTGTATTTAAGAAACATATGTCGATGTAATATATTTCTATTGTAAACCATTATGTAATGGTCGTGTGTAAACAGTATATTTTAGATTATCCTTATTTGATAATCTACGTAATGCTTTTGAAACCTTTATTGATAAAATAAAGGTTATGGTTGTTTTAAAAATGAATGCAGTCTTTGAAAAACGTCTCATATAGAGGTCAAAACCTCGCAACGAAACCAATTAATATGGAACGTTTATAATCAATATGAACGGGACATTTCAATAATGAGGGTTTTAATAACTCTTGCCATTAAGTTTAACTCATCATCAATCGGGCTAAAACTCTTTTAATTAGGATGGTATAATAATAGCTAGAATTTATAGTTTCAAGATTACCCAACAAGGTGGTGGTTTGAATAGTGTGGTCATTTGATCTGCTCGAAACAAGAAGGTGAAATAAGTGTGGTAGCTTGTTGGGGCGTTCATGCAGAGACAGAAACAATCATCGTTGCAGCAAGTAAACAACGAATATTATAGTAGGATAGTTCTGTTTTGGGTTGACAACGAAACAAGAACATAATTATTGGGTTTGATGTACACTGGTTAATAAAAAAAATGCAAGACGTAATGGGTGTTCAAGGGTGATAATAGATGGCGGTTTTATTGATTTCAAGGTGATGGTAGTTTGTAAAAGAAAGGCGGTAAGGTGATTCTATGGTGGTGATTGTGGTGGTTTAAGATGGTAGCCGTGATGGTGGTTCACGATGGTTTATTGGATTATGGTAGAGATTTACGGTTAATATTTAGGAGAGAGTGATATAGAGAGAAAGAGATATAGTTGGTGGTGACAGCTTTGGTGATTCTCGGGTAAACAAGAAGTAGAGAAGAGAAGAAGGTATGCAGGGATGGTGGGTTTCTCAAATGACACAAAAATAGACAAAGAGAGAAATAGATGTGACTCAAAAGCAAACAGTGAAACAGTAATATAATTTACATTCCGTGATCTTAAATTGTTGGTATCCTACCGACAGTTTTCACGGACTGTGTTATATCGTGGTTCATTGCTAAACAGTTGACGTATAAAAGTGTTCCTAAAAATCCCAAATTTTTAGATTAAATATATTTAATTATTTCACTCATTAACTGCTTGAAACCTGATCAAAAAGGTTCGATAATTATTTATTTTCTATTCCAATTTATGGGTACGGAGTACTAATATTTAATCTTAAAAAGGTAAAAATATTTTTTGAGAAATCTAAAATCTTCGTAATCAATTTACAGTCCAACTTTTATTCCAATCCCTCATGAACATGTACAATATCTATATTAAAACTAATAAAACATCAACCGAGTGTTACTGACGTTTGCTAATTAAATTCGAAATCATTCATTTTCTATTTACTCTCTCTCTAAATATAATCAGTTTAAAAAAAACAAGTTTTATCACATAAATATATATTATATATTTTTAAAAAAATAGATTTAATATTATTTTATATATTTACAAGTAGTATTTATAATAATAGTTTTCATTATATCGCATATTATTTTACATATTTATTTCCAACAATTAACTCATATATTATTTTGATTAATATTTCAAATTATTATATATATATATATATATATATATATATATATATATACACACATATATATATATATATACATATATATATATATATATATACATATATATATATATACATATATATATATATATATTTAAATATACATGTACTAATTTACAATTAGTTGTTCGTGAATCATCGAGAACAGTCGCAGGTCAATTGAACATATGAAACAGTTCAAAAATTTTGAGACTCAGATTAACAGACTTTGCTTATCTTGTCAAAAAAATATAACATCGTATCGAGAGTTTGGTTTAAAATTAGGCGAAATTTTCCGGGTCACTACACATAGCCAACATCATCATCATCAGTATCACTGTCAGAAGATGTAGAAGAGCTGGTTTCATCCCAGTCATGATGCTCAGCAACTAGAACCTTTTCTGGCTTCTTTTCCTTCTTATCAGTCTTTGCAATTTCCTTCATCTGAGACTTCATAGCTTTGTGAAGTGACCCGTCCTAATCCATAAGGACGAATACAATAACATATGATTACATTGCGAGGTATTTGACCTCTATATGATACATTTTACAAACATTGCATTCGTTTTTAAAGACAAACATAACCCCATCGTACTTTGAAAACTTACTTTGAAATCGCCTGAACATAACCCCATCGTAGTATTTTATGTATACTAATAATATCTTGAAATAATACTGAGTAAATATATATATGTAAATCGATTGAGAGAGTTTAGAGAAATATATTATCAAGTTTCTATGAAATAATGAAACCTATTGAATTCTATTTATAATAGATTTTTGAATTATTGAAGAATGAATTATTAGAGTGAATTATTAAAGTATGAATTATTAAAGTGAATTATTAAAGTATGAATTATTAAAGTGAATTATTAAAGTTAAAGTAAAGTAAAAGTAAAGTAAAGGTAAAGTTAAAGTATAGTAAAAGTATAAAACTATGTACGTATAATATGCGTATAAATATATATAATATTAATTTAAATCGTTATATATATTTAATAAAATAAAATATAAATATCGCTATCTTTATCATACTAGTTAAGAAATGAGTTGTCAAAAGTGGTTCTATATATTTATAAAAGTTATATACGTTTTAATAATAAAGTTCTTTTTAAACTAAAAACGTTTTTGTACGTTTGAAACTAAATCAAATAAATATGATAATTTTGTTTTCCAAAACTAAATATATTTAAGAATCATTTTGTTAAAAGGTTAAAATAATGGAAATCGTTATATCATAAAATGTTTTAGAAAAGTAGAATTATATATATTCATAATGGGTTTCAAGTTTTTAAATTACAGTCTGTTGGTGAAGTATGGGATAAAGTCCAAAGGTTAAATAAACATATGAAATTATCTTAATGAAAAATATCGAGTTACTTAACTTGTTGATATCCAACATCTAAATTATTTACACTCCACGTTCTTACTTTCACATTAAATAAAATGAAAGTTAACATAGTTATCTTATCAAAGTCACGAGGAAAATATTATAAAACATGAATTGAAAATTAAACAGGAATTTCCACTAACCCTTGTCTAGTTCCCGTTAATTGACACATTTGTTCTTACTTATAAATCACTTTACCATTTTCCGAATATTGTCAAAAAGAATAGATTTTTTAAATCACAGTGGACCTCATAACATAGACCTGTAATCATATCACAATGTATCTGATAATTCAATCATTTAATATTATCTTTTAATTTCGTCGATAAATATATTAAACATATTTTGAAACAAATACGTTTATGTAAAGTATTATACATCTAATACTTTGTTAACGTTTTCAATTAATATAACTATATTATATATACATATCTATATACACAAAAATGTTCGTGAATCGTTAAACACAATCAAAGGATAATTGATTTCATGAACACAGTTCAAAGTTTTTGAGATTTCAACATTACAGACTTTGCTTATCGTGTCGGAAACATATAAAGATCAAGTTTAAATTTGTTCGGAAATTTCTGGGTTGTCACAGTACCTACCCGTTAAAGAAATTTCGTCCCAAAATTTGATTGGGATGGTCATGGCTGATAATAAATATGTTTTCATGACGCTACGAGCTGAAAATTAGAGTTTTATCATCAGCGAGTAATATGGATAAAACAATTTGCTTAAGTGAAGCGTACGAGTTAAGTTATCACAAAAGAGTGAAATGAGTAAGTGTAGATTTGTCATATCTTTTGACGTAGATAGGATTGATTTCCAGAGTTCAAGGGATTTGGAGAAAATCTTCGTTATAAAATTTGATTCTTCGGTAATCAAGGAAATTAGGACCCGCTTTAAACGCGATCCTGTTTTGATTGCTCTGTCGAATATTTTACTATAAATCCACCCCTTCGTTCCCTTAAAACTCACACCTTCTATTCTTTCTCTCTCAACTCATATTTTAAAGCATTCATCAATATGCTCCATCCAGTACTGATTCTTGATATACTCCTAACTTTCATATCTGTCATTCTTCTCTTTCATCTATCACCGGAGGATTTTATTTACTTTTACTATTACCTTGGGGTTATAGTGCTTTTAATTCTCCTGTGCCTTTACGTGGCAATACGTATTGATATACACAGTTTGTAATTTATGTATTGTTGTTGAGCTTTATATCTTCTTTTATATTCAAGAGTTCCATACTTTTGTCTCCTCTTCCAGACTTCAAGTCAAGCGATTAATGGTCCAGAATTTGTAGGTATGGATTTTGAAGTGAACATAGTTAATGTTCTAAGAAGGGAATCGTAATGGCATGATCTTGATTTGGTTAAATTACCAGAATGCCTCGGAAAAGACTGAATCATCATGAAATATTTTCTTGATATTTTAAAGGTTAAATTAAAGACAAGAGTCGTGTAACATGGCACATGATGATGTTATGGTCTGTGAATCATCATGTTCCATTTAGAAACTCAACATGACTTACTGTAATATAATCACGTTGATCAAGTGTCATTATATTATACTAATTCATGCTTCAGTTCCCAACACCACTTCAAAACATTCATATTTTAAACTTAAAGGTTTTAGAATTTAGAAACTAAAATAGTTTCTTTTATGATGTAACACAGATAGCGCGAAGAGATAACTAATTCCGGATAAGAATAGTTATGAAATATCTTCAGAGATATGGAGGATATTTATAATGAAAGATACGATGATATCTTAGAATTTTTAATATCGATGGATGATGATGAAGATTTGTTCGTAAAGGTTTAGAGTCAGGAGCAAGGTATTCGATAATAGCTTCAGCAGACACTGAATCATTTGGATTCTTTGAAGGCAGGTTTAGTCTTTGTGATTTATCCACAGCCTCCTTCATACTTTGATCTATTCATTTTTCAGTTCCAAAGCATCTCTTTTTCTGAGCTTTGCCAACACACTATTCTTTATCATCAAACTTTTTACTGTTAAGATCATTTAGAGTTTTTGCTGCTTCATCAGCATTTTTTCAATTTCGAAGAACAAGTTCTTAGTCTGGGGTGTTTTTCAGAAACTTCACATTCGAAGTATGTAACTCTTGGAGGTAGACGTTATATGTATATATAACTGCTGATGTAGACATGCTGCGAGATTTCAAAATACTGATTGCTGATTCTCAATAATTGGTATGGCAATTCTTGTTACAAGGTACGGATGAGTATATGATAGGGTTCCAATGAATATAACAATTTTTCTGAAAATCAAAGATCAGCGAAGTTGTTGGTAAGTTTATTGCTAATGTGGTGGAACATAAACGGTTCTCCAGTAACGATGGCGAAAGGACAACGTATATATCAAGGTTATAATAAGGCTGTTTCGACTGAAAAAGTCGAAGTTGACTTGCTGGAGCTGTGACAAAACTGACTACTTTGGAGAGGAATTGAAAAGTTATTTTAGCTAATAAATGCCAAAGGGTCTGACACGGATACGTGTCAAACTATGACTTTAATTTCGAGAGTTTCTCAGTTACATAACTGTGGTTAACATGTGGTTGGATCATCATCTCGATTGTTCATTATTTGAAGTGTCTTCAGGAATTTCAGAGGGTTTGAACACAGATTGAAGTTGTTAATATACATATGATGTTCTAGCACAGTTTTAAAGTCAAAGTATAGCTTTGAAAGATGTAACAATCTAAGAGAGATGTCTTTTGTTAAATCTTGATTTGGATTTTGATTTGTCAGAATCTGAATATGTAATCAAATTTGGATGAGAATGGTTGTTTTGATTTCTATAAAAGAATGTATATTGTTGTGAAAGTAGTGAGTAAAGTTGGTGATTGCTGAATCAGATTCAAAGAATGTAACATATTAATTCTGAATTTATATATCTCTCGGGTATTACCTACCCGTTAAAAAAAATTTCACAATTAATATTTTGTACAAAAGAATTTTTATTACAGTCTTTATGAAAAAATATATGTGTATATTTTCTTTAGATGTAACATAGATTTAATGAGTTAATATTAAATTAAACTCATTTGATTTACGGTTAAACTAGAATTGAGTAATCCCTAAAACTTTAGAAATTACATAAGTATTTCTTCAATGATATTGAAATTATGAATCAATACTTCGTTATTTGTTGATGCATGATGTTGGTTTTCTTGTAATTCTTGTGAACTTCGCAAGGTACGAATGATGTGATTTGAAAAGTTTCGTGTACATCGATGATGAAAGTGTAAAATCAAACATATACGCTTGATTTATTATGAATTGGAATTTATTGAATTGAGACAGAGATTGTAGTTAACGATGGTTAAGTTGCGGACGAAGGACGTACATTATTGCATATTAGTAATATGAATTAACCGAGTAGTTAAGATTCACACATAATAGCTTAGTACGGAAAGATTTATTATGTTTATAATTTATATATATAAGACATACATATAAATCCTTCAGTGGAAATGAGTTAATACTTCATAACTCATTGATATGACAGACTTGTTGTTGATTTGTAATGATGCCCACGGTGATTCTTGAACTGGCGGAGTTTGTGATGTTATAGGTGCTGCTGATTCTGACGATGCTGACGGCACTGACTGTGCTAGTGATGCTAACGGTACTGTTGATGCTGCTGGTAAAACAAGTTTAGCTCATGCACCATTCTTGTCAGGGTTTCTATTCTTCCTTCTATCATTTTGGTTCATTCATTTGATTTAGGGTTAGGGATAGAAAAGATAATCTCTAAGACTTTAGAGATTACATAATCGCCGCTGATTTGTTTCTCCAATGAAGTTATGAATCAATACTTCGTCGGTTATTGATGTTGGTACTCCTTGTTACATATGGTGCGTACGACGTTGATGCTCGTGGTACAGATTATGATGTTGAAGTGTGGGATGTGGATGTTGTTGTTGGTGGTGGTGATGGTACTGTTGGTGTTGCTGATGGTGGTACTGGTTATGCTGCTGGTGCTGCTGCTGGTGTTTGTAACCTTTGCACCATATTCTCCAAAGCCACTACCCGAGCGCGAAGCTCGTTGACTTCTTCTATTACACTGGGGTGATTGTCGGTTCGGACGAGCGGATAAATAAGATCTAGAATTTGATATAATATATAATCATGACGAGATACTCTGGAAATGAGAGAGAAAATGGTTTTTCGAACAGGTTCGCCGGTAAGTGCTTCAGGTTCTTCATCAAGAGGGCAATGTGGTGGATGGAAGGGATCACCTTCTTCTTGTCTCCAATGATTGAGGAGGCTACGAACCCATCCCCAATTCATCCAGAATAGATGATGGCTAATTGGTTGATCCATTCCGGTCACACTGCTTTCAGAATTTGAGTGGGATTCCATTTCGGAATCCAAGGGAATTGAACTAATGACGAATTCCATTTCGTATGATTAAATAAAGGATTTTTCGATATGAAATGATTTCTGGCTATCGGATGGTATTCTACTTACATAGAATATCTATTTATATATAGAGTAAGAGGTTTCGTAGATTACGGAGGAAATTACAGGATATGTTAGGTAAAGTTTACAGTAACAGATACGCTAAGATATGAATTAGCAGATACGCTAAGATATGAATTTTGTCTATACACTATTCATGCAATCAATGCAGTAAAATGTGTCTAGACTAAGAATGATAAGCAGGTAATTTCCTAAGGATGGTAAGTAGATGATTTCCGACTAGAAATGATAAGCAGGTAATTACCACATGAAGCGACCCGTCCTAATCCATAAGGACGAATACAATAACACATGATTACATTGCGAGGTATTTGACCTCTATATGATACATTTTATGAACATTGTATTCGTTTTTAAAGACAAACTTTCATTTCATCGAAAGTTGATAGGCATGCATACTATTTAATAATATCCAAACTATAAATGACCTAATCTGTCATTTACTTAATAATAATCTTTATTGAACTCAACGACTTGAATGCAATGAAAATGATAAACGTTAGGTTGACCTCACGAGCAATACCCTCGAACAATACCTATAACATCCATAGCAATAACCCATAATTTTCTTAGCTCTATCCCATTTAAAAACTTATTTTGAAATCGCCTGAACATAACTCCGTCGTAGTATTTTATGTATACTAATAATATCTTGAAATAATACTGAGTAAATATATATATGTAAATCGATTGAGAGAGTTTAGAGAAATATATTTTCAAATTTCTATGAAATAATGAAACCTATTGAATTCTACTTATAATAGATTTTTGAATTATTAAAGTGAATTATTAAAGTATGAATTATTAGAGTGAATTATTACAGTATGAATTATTAAAGTGAATTATTAAAGTGTGAATTATTAAAGTGAATTATTAAAGTTAAAGTAAAGTAAAAGTAAAGTAAATGTAAAGTTAAAGTATAGTAAAAGTATAAAACTATGTACGTATAATACGCGTATAAATATATATAATATTAATTTAAATCGTTATATATATTTAATAAAATAAAATATAAATATCGTTATCTTTATCATACTGGTTAAGAAATGAGTTGTCAAAAGTGGTTCTAGATATTTATAAAAGTTATATACGTTTTAATAATAAAGTTCTTTTTAAACTAAAAACGTTTTTGTACGTTTGAAACTAAATCAAATAAATACGATAATTTTGTTTTCCAAAACTAAATGTATTTAAGAATCATTTTGTTAAAAGTTTAAAATAATGGAAATCGTTTTATCATAAAACGTTTTAGAAAAGTAGAATTATATATATTCATAATGGGTTTCAAGTTTTTAAATTACAGTCTGTTGGTGAAGTATGGGATAAAGTCCAAAGGTTAAATAAACGTATGAAATCATCTTAATGAAAAATGTCGAGTTACTTAACTTGTTGATATCCAACATCTAAATTATTTACACTCCACGTTCTTACTTTCACATTAAATAAAATGAAAGTTAACATAGTTATCTTATCAAAGTCAAGAGGAAAATATTATAAAACATGAATTGGAAATTAAACAGGAATTTCCACTAACCCTTGTCTAGTTCCCGTTAATTGACACATTAGTTCTTACTTATAAATCACTTTACCATTTTCCAAATGTTGTCAAAAAGAATAGATTTCTTAAATCACAGTAGACCTCATAACATAGACCAGTAATCATATCACAATGTATCTGATAACTCAATCATTTGATATTATCTTTTAATTTCGTCGATAAATATATTAAACATATTTTGAAACAAATACGTTTATGTAAAGTATTATACATCTAATACTTTGTTAACGTTTTCAATTAATATAACTATATTATATATACATATCTATATACACATAAATGTTCGTGAATCGTCAAACACAGTCAAAGGGTAATTGATTACATGAACACAGTTCAAAGTTTTTGAGATTTCAACATTACAGATTTTGCTTATCATGTCGAAAACATATCAGCTTTTAAAAAGGAGTTAGCACACTTTGTACTTGTTCTTGTACTTATCAACTTTTGAGAAAGAGTTAGTACGTGAATTTGAAGGTTTCCTGAACATGCATTCAGCAGCAAAATGTCGAACCTTCCCACAATTGTAACATTTAGATTTAGGATCTTTGACTGACTTGCTACCATACCTAGCACTCGGCTCCTTACTCCCTTTGTATGACTTGGTGGTTCTATTACGATTGAATCTTTTGAACTGCCTAACCAGCAAAGCCATATATTCTGCAAACCCTTCCACATCATTTTCTTCATCACTCTTTCTTCAGACCCAGTACCACTCTCCACATCATCTTCAGCTGACTCTTCTTCTGCTATCAACTTTTGAACCAGTAAAGCTTTTTGAGCTTTCTTTTTAGCAACAGCAATAAGAGCAGTATCATCTGTTTTAGAGGATTTTGAGGTGGTGGGGGCACACTTAAAGTTTTCTTTCAAGTTTAGTTCAAGCTTAGCTTCTGCCTTCTCATGGTTCCAAAGAGTACCATAGAGAGAAGACATGTTAAAGTTCTTTAAAGTCTGGGTGGTTCTTAGAGGGTCAGTAACAGGTTTCCATTTAGCAGTCAGTGAGTCAATGAATTTGTTTACTTGTTCAAAGTCAGTATATGTGATTTTCAAAGTAAGCAGGTCAGCAACTACGGAGTGAAACCTAATGAAGGTTTGCTTAAGGGTCTCACTCTTATAGGCAAAGAACATTTCATATTCTCTTTTCAAGGCAATAATCTTGTTCTGCCTAACCTCATCCATGCCCTCATAAGTAACATCTAGATAGTCTAACATAAGCTTAGCATTCAGCTTTCCCTTAATCAGTTTGAACAAGTGGTTAGGTAAAGTTATAGCTAACAAGGTTCTGATCTTAGGGTCAAGTTCAACACGCCGTTTATTCTCATCATCCCATTTTGCTGGAGTGAGGATAACTTCTCTGCCAGGAATGGCAGGAGTGTCAGTTGTAGCTGGAACACTATCAATAGTCTCAGTTGGGATAAATGGACCATCTGTGGCAATACCAGGCATGAGTGGGTCAATAGACTCAAGTTGAAGCATGAACCTTGCCTTCCAAGTTTCATACTCATTATAATGACCCAACTTTTTCGACTTTCTTTTGTGCTTTGTGTTTTCACGAAACTTCGTATTTGTGCGTACTGTGCTATTTTATGCTCTGGGATCTTACTACATGTGGATTACTTTCGTTAATATGTTAAAACGTGCCTTTAAGTACGTAGGTTACTTAACTTGATCCCCGGAAGCCTTTATGACCGTTAGTGTCACTTGACGTTTAGAACGAACTGCGTACTGTGTACACGTTTAACTTTTGTCATAATCGGAATATTATGACTACGAAATACTGATTGTTATTTTATAATAACAATTACTTGGGTTTTTGGATGCTTAATTACGCTTAGTAATTTACTAGAGCACACTAGTTAGTCTTGTTGGACTTTCTACCTTGTTGGACTTTAGCCCACCTTACTCTAGTTAGTGGACTATTTAATTATCCCAATTATTAATGACTAGTGACCCATAATAATGTAAGACAAATGCCAATTTATTAGAGGGAACATACTAGCATTTTTGTTTACCATTATCCTTAATGTTGCATGGGATCCTAACATAAGCACTAACTTTAGACAACCATTAACCAAAAAGCAAAAAGGTGTCCCCCTTGTCCCCTCCCTAAGTCCACGGCCACCACCACCCTACCACCTCCTCACCTCCTATAAATACTAAGCCATTTCCTCACAATTCACACTTGCTCTCATTCACAATTTACACACACTTACTCTCTTATCTTCTCTCTAGTCTTTCTCACTCTAAAGGTGTAAGTTTTAAACTTTCTTCTTCTTCTTCTTCTTCTTCTTCTTCCCTTCTCATTCACGACATCATCATCATCAAAAGGATCAAGCTTTTTAGCTTTTGATCTTATTACATCTTGTAGATTCAAACATGGATTTGAATCCTTCAAGAACATGGAAGATTCAAGCTTTCTAGCTTTGAATCTTCACTTGTTTTGTTAGATCTAAATCTTTTAGCTTTTAATCTTTGTATTTTGTTGTAAAGATTCAAACTTGTGTTTGTAATATTCATGTAACTTAAAGATCCAAGATTTATGCTTCAAGATCTTCAAGAACAACTAAGATTCAAGCTTTCTAGCTTTGAATCTTCATTTCATTTGTTGGATCTAAGTTTTCTAACTTATGATCTCATCATTTTATTATAAAGATCAAAACTTGTGTTTATGATCTTCATGTAACTTGAAGATCTAAGCTTTATGCTTCAAGATCTTCAAGAACACCAAAGATTCAAGTTTTCTAGCTTTGTAATCTCATAACTTGTGTGAAAAGGATCCAAGCTCTCTTAGCTTGGGGTTCCATTACTTTTTTTGATCAAGTTTGTGTTCGTACTTGTTTGATTGAATGAAAGTTTGTAGCTTTAGTTGTAAATAGGACTTGTATTTGTATTAAGACTAAGAATATGATGTAACCTTGGTTCATCATCCTTCTAAAACTCTTAAGTGAGTTATATTCTTACTTGGTCTTAACATATTGTGTGTTGATGGTTGAATCTTGGTCAAAGTGATGCTAACCCATCAATGAGTTGTACACTTGAAGCTTACAAGAATCAAGGATGAGAACCGTGATGAGCGTCAAGCACCAAGAATCCCACTGGAGCACTTTTTTACTATTTTTTGGGGTCTCATCAGACACTCTGGGCTTCTTGAAAGTTGATTTTCAGTTAGTTCGTTTCGAGTAGATGACTTTTCGTTTAGGCCTTGCCTAAATCCAATATACGGTTTAGGATTTATAACCTTCCGAAAGTCACTACGCCTTTGTAATGTTGTGCTGAAATTTCTGACCTACTCGCACTTAAACCGTCGCCACGGTCAAACGAAGACGATTTAGGTTCTGAAAATTAGTCAGCGGTTAGAGGACTCATATATGGAGCCATCGCCACTGACTACGCATCTTTTAGTTTTGTATAGAGGTCGTAGAAGCTGAATAAATCAGCCTATTGTTTTGAACTCTACTTTTGTCAAACTTACTTTATCTTTTATGAACGATGATGATGACGATGATGACACTTAAACTTAATTTATGCACTTTTAAACCTTTTGGGACAACATACTGACCTAGTGACCATTGACTTAGGTTGACGACCTTTCGGACCGACTTACTACTTGCATACTTTTCATATTGACTCTACCGCCTTTATCACTGTGAGTTATAGCATCCCTTTTTACTTATACTATTTTTGGGACTGAGAATACATGCGCTTTTTACGTTTAACTTACTTGACACGAGTTCTTAAACTTTACATATGTGTGGGTTATATAATGGCACAAAGATTCCCCTTAGCACGGTAACGTTTAGTCATTGGTTTATGAACCGGTGAACGCAAATCTTAGATATGGATCCATAGGGTTTGACATCCCCACTCGGGCTAGTCGCGCTAGCATTCAACGAGTGTTTAATACTTCGAGGACAAATGCACTCGCCAAGTGCACTTTTAGAGGGTGATATATACATACGTTAAGTCTAGTTACCGGGTGCCCACGGTTAAGCATATACCTTTCATACTGATTTAAACTGCTGGTTGAAGCACTGAAATCTCGTGGTCTACATTACTTTACTGATTACAAACTATAGCTCACCAACATTCGTGTTGACTTTTAAGTGTGTATTTCTCAGGTGCTTAGACGTTGTTGCTTTCGCTGTTAGACTTGCTGTCTTGGTGTTATAGACTTGCTGTTATGGACCTGCTGTGTTAGATTTCCGCTGCATTACTTAGAGATGTCTCAATCATGAAACTTTTATTTTACATTTGTAACTTATGTTATTTTCAATCAATGGCTTTGTAACGACCTTTGGGTCACATACTTATGTTAATGCTTCTATTCATAGGAAGCACGTTATCTTTTGTAAAACGCTATCTTTTTATGAATGCAAACTGATTTTCAAACAGCATATAGTGTTTGACCTTGTAATGATCCTGTTGTTGATGAACCGTACACGATGGTTTTGTAAGGGGCGTCACATTTGGTATCAGAGCATTGGTTGTAGGGAATTAGGTTGCATTAGTGAGTCTAGACCAGGCCAAGTAGGATTCACTAATAGGACTAATCTACAACTTGCTCGTCTACTTGTTACTGCTTACTACTGCTGCATGTTACTGCTTACTTATACTGCCGTATGATCTTGCTGCATGCTACTGCTTACCCTTACTTCTATGTGAACTTGCTATATGCTATTGCTTATCCTCGTTACTGCATGCTACTATCTGATTTCGATTGCATGTTACAATTGCCATGCTATGTACTTCTAGGATGCTGTAGTGCCTGATTACGTGCTTGATATATGTCTTACTGATATGAAAAAAGTTATTTTTCCTTGTTCAGATGTCGGACATGCCGCCCATGACCTTTGACTTCGAGAGTGACTCATATACATCTGCTACCTTACCTACTATTGTTGCTGATTCACCGCTACCCTCCGGCGACTCTGGCGATTCTTCATCTGGAGACAGTGGACACGCTCTTGACCTGATGGACGTCTCATACGGAGACGAAGAACCAGAGGAGATTCCAGCTCCACCCAGCCCTGGACTCCCGGGAGCACGGCACCATTCCGGTGATGCTGTGATTCCTGGGGGAAATGGGGATGGTCCTTTCCGTAATGAGCGTGGACATTGGGTTAGACGCACCGCTGACGGACGAGTCTTGCCGATTCCACCCGGCCGATATCGACTCATGACCACCAGCCAGGCACATCCACCCGAAGACGACGAACCTGTACTACCTTCCGACGATTCAGACGATCCATCATCCGATGACTCCAGCGAGGAGGATCCCGAGGAGGATTCTGAGGAGGATCCTGAGGAGGAGCCAGTGCAGCCACCCTCTACCCTGCCGAAGAAGCGATACCATTTTGATGGTACTGTTATTCCAGGGATTAACGGAGGTAGGCCGTTCATGGACGCACATGGACAGTTGGTTAGGGTCACAGCCCGTAAGCGGGTCGTACCGTATCCCGCCGATCCATTCGTACGTAAGACCGCCCGCACTGTACCATCTACATCTGCACCATCTGGACTATCTGCATTATCTGAACCACCTGCCCCACCAGCATCCCCCGTCGTCGAGGAACTGATGAGGGAAGTGCATGCCCTCCGTGCTCGGGTAACTGAGCTCGAGGATCAGATGTCCCACCTGATGAAAATGATTTACCCACCTTCGCCCTAGGATTATTGTATTAGATTTCTTTATGTATTCCGTTTGTAGTTTCCTGTTTTTCATTAATGTAATGTACGAACCTCATGCCATTGTACGTAACTTTCTTATTATGAATGGAATTACTGTTGCTTGATTGTTGTACATCGTTTACTTTAAGTTATCACATGTTGGCTTTTGTGCTATATGCTGCTGTTTGCCATGCTTCGTTATCATGTATTGTGTTGTTTCCATACTGTTTACCTTATGCTATGACAGTACCGATTATTAGATTTTGACTTAAGTCGAAATTTTGTTGGAAGATCGATGGCTAACAGAAGAGGTCCGAGAGAAATCCCCACCGCAGCTCAGATTGAGGAGATGATAGCTACTCGAGTAGCCGTGACTATCGCGAATGCCAACCCTGCTCCAGCTCCACCAGCTAACCCAGCTGTTCAGAACGGGTGTACTTTCAAGGAGTTCCAGAGCTACAAGCCCCACAATTTCAGTGGTACTGAAGGACCAGTTGGGCTGACAAGATGGTTTGAGAAGTTGGAATCCGTGTTTCGCGTGACTAACTGCTCTGAAGGGAATAAGACTAAGTTCGCATCCTGCACTTTGTCGGATGGTGCTTTGACTTGGTGGAATACGCTCGCCCAGGCGCAAGGTATTAATGAAGCTTACGCTACATCATGGGAGGAGTTTAAGAATGCCATGATCGAGGAATACTGCCTCCAAACCGAAATTCAGAAGATGGAAGCGGAGTTCTGGGAACTGAAGGTTGTCGGAACTGACCTTGATGGCTATAACCGAAAGTACATAGAGTTAGCCCTGATGTACCCACAATGGTTACGCATGAGTTCAAGCGAATGGAACGGTATCTGTGGGGACTCCCCAAGGACATTCAGGGAAATGTCACTTCTTCGAAACCAGCAAATGTCCCGGAAGCCATGCGCCCTGATGAATCAAATTACCCGCCAAGAGCCAGAGAAGGCGAAATCAGAATCGGGAGCTAGTAATGGGAAACGTAAGTGGGACGAAAATAAGGGAAAAGGTTTTAACCAGAACCCAGCTAAGAGGTATGAGAATTTCAAAGGGAACAACAACTGGAGGAACCTTAACCCGAACCCTAGCTCCAACCCTAACTACAAAGGCACCCTTCCTCAGTGTAAGAGATGCTACAAGCACCACACTGGATACTGCAACGTAGTGTGTGAGAAGTGCAAAAGGACTGGACATGTCGGCAGAGAATGTAAGAGCACCGCCCCAGCTGTGAGGACAAACCCGAATGGGCCAAGGAAGTGTTTTGAATGGGGTAATCAGGGCAACTTCAAGAATGAATGTCCCAGCAAGAAGAAGGATGGCGGGCCAGCACGTGGAAGAGTCTTCAACATGAACGCCCGATATGCCCGTGAAGATCCTGACTTGGTCACAGGTACATTCACTATCAATAACTTATTAACTTCTGTCTTGTTTGATACCGGTGATGATAGGAGTTATGTGTGTAGACACTTTTGCTCTAAGATAGATTGGTCGTTAGTACCCTTGGACGAGAGTATGCTTGTTGAGGTAGCCAATGGAAAACTTGAGAAAGTTGACCAAGTTGGCCGAGGAGGTATTATCAACCTAACCGGAGTGGATTTTGAGATTGATCTAATACCCATCAAGTTGGGAAGCTTTAATGTGATCGTCAGTATGGACTGGTTGTCCAAGGTAAGGGCCGAAGTAATCTGTGGAGAGAAGATTCTTCGGATACCTCGCGAAGAGAGCCACTGATTGTTTACGGAGAGAGATATAGCTCGAAGTTAAACCTTATTAGTTGCTTGAAGGCGCAAAAGGTTATGAAGAAGGGGCATTTTGCTATTCTGGCACATGTGAAGAAGCTAGAAACTGAGGAGAAGAGCGTGGATGATGTGCGCATTGTGAACGAATTTCCCGACGTCTTTCCAGAAGAGTTGCCTGGATTACCACCGCCGAGATCAGTGGAGTTCCAGATCGATCTAGTGCCAGGAGCTGCACCCGTAGCTCGTGCAGCTTATCGACTAGCACCTTCTGAACTGCAAGAGTTGCAGAGTCAACTGCAAGAATTGATAGACCGAGAATTTATCCGGCCGAGTTCATCGGGCACCTGTTTTTGAAATGTCCCGTTCATATCGATTTATAAACGTTCCATATTAATTGATTTCGTTGCGAGGTTTTGACCTCTATATGAGATGTTTTTCAAAGACTGCATTCGATTTTAAAACAAACCATAACCTTTATTTTATCGATAAAGGTCTAAAATATTACGACGATTATCAAATAATGATAATCTAAAATATAGCGTTTTCACACGATTATTACATAATGTTTTACAATAATAGTACACATCAATTTAAGTCTTCGAATGCAGTTTTAAACAATATTATACAACCATGCTGACTCCAACTCTTGTCCATAAATTAGTATGCAACAACGGAAGCTCTTAATAATCACCTGAGAATAAACATGCTTTAAACGTCAAAAAAAATGTTGGTGAGTTATAGGTTTAACTTATATATTTATCAAATCGTAATAATAGACCACAAGATTTCATATTTCCATTTCTCATAAACAACATTCAATCTGCATAAAAATCATGCATATGATGAACACCTGGTAATCGACCTTAACAGGATGCATATAGAATATCCCCATCATTCCGGGACTCTCATCGAACATGATAAATCGAAGTACTAAAGCATCCGTAACTCGGATGAGGCTTGTTGGGCCAAATAGATCTATCTTTAGGATTCGCGTCAATTGGTGGAAATTATAATAAACACCAATTCTTAGGCTACCAAGCTAAAAAGGGGCATATTTGGTTCGATAATTCAACATAGAATGTAATTTTGATCACTTGTGTCTATTTTGTAAAACATTTATAAAACTGCATGTATTCTCATCCCAAAAATAATAGATTTTAAAAGTGGGACTATAACTCACTTTCACAGATTTTTCCTTTGTCGGGAATAAGACTTGGCCACTGGTCGATTCACGAACCTATAACAAATATGTACATATATATCAAAGTATGATTTAAATATATTCACAACATATTTTATTACGTTTTTATGATTTAAGTTTGTTAAGTTAGCAGTCCTCGTTAGTAACATACAACTACTTGTCCACAGTTAGATGTGCTGAAATAAATCAATATATATTATCTCAAATCAATCCACGACCCAGTGTATACAAGTCTCAGGCTAGATCACAACTCAAATTATATATATTATTTTAGAATCAACCTCAACCCTGTATAGCTAACTCAAACATTACTGCATATAGAGTGTCTATGGTTGTTCCGAAATATATATATATATATATATATATATATATATATATATATATATATATATATATATATATATATATATATATATATATATATATATATATATATATATATATATATATATATATATATATATATAGATGGGTCGATATGATATGTAAAAACATTGCATACGTGTCTATGGTATCCTAAGATTACATAATATGTATAATACAATATAAATTAGTTAGGATATGATTAGTCTAGATTTGTTACAATATTTTCGTAGCTAAAACTAGCAAATTTATCC